>NC_134484.1:276075767-276083267 GCF_040206685.1 Ascaphus truei | reverse complement strand
ATTCAAGGGTACCTCCATAATTTTAAGAATACAACTCTATTTTAGGGAGCTGTCAAAATGCATCCCCAACTTGGTGCAGAAAAATACAAAATAATGTTCATGTTATATGCTATGAACACGGACAATCTTGAAGCTATCAGTTGGATAGCCATACTACACTGCATTGCAATGTTTGAAAAATATTCATGTTTTCTTGCATACCAATTAGATTGGTGAGGTCACATGACCAGACATGCACATGGGAGTAACACCAAATTCAAATTCAATGTTTTGTGAAAAAATTATATATTGTATGATTTGGTAAGGAACGCGCCAATGAAAATGTAGTTCAAAAGGAAATGTAGTTCTCTTAATTGCCAACTTCTCAGTACATTGCAGAGGGACTTTCTCAAGTCTGTACAAAGAAGCACATTAGGAGTGCTGCTCTTCTGGCAGACAATACACTACAGGATTGTTATTTGAGAGTCCTAGCACCCGCAAGTATTATTTTTTAGTGCTTGTATACAATTGGTTTTTGGTAGGGTACACCACAACATTGACACAGAAATATGGTCTAAAAATGTTATTGCAAGAATTTGAAAATTTAGCTGTCAACTTTCCTAGGCAAAAAATAGCATTAATGCCAAAGCTGTTCGTGCTTCAAAGTAAGTACAGTATGTATATAGGGGAAGATACACAATAATTGTGTCAGGTTCACAGCTTCTCCAAATAGTTCACAAGTAAATGAAGAATTCAAGTGTCTCCAAAGATATAGCCTACTGTACAAAAAAACGGAGAAAAGTTATCTTACTCTCCCAGGGGAGAGAGAAACGAGAGGTTCAAATAAAATACCCCCAATAATATAGTAAATATAAAGTAAATATATTATCTTTACTATATAATTGAGTGTGATTTCAATATCTTTGGAGACATTTGGGTTCTTCATTTAGTTGTGAACTATTTGGAGCAGCTGTGGACCTGACAATATAATTGTGTATCTTCCCCTATATACATACTTACCTTGATGCACACACAGCTCTGTTATTAATGCTACCCCCCACTGGGGGGAGGGGAGGGGGGGCCTGTCAGTGCACTGTATTGTGCTTTCTTGAGACCCTAGTTTAGAACTCACTTTGTTTTAGTTCGACATAGTTACCAATAAAATTACCATTTAACCTTTTGTGGAGAAGGTAATGATCTAATTGACTTCTTTAAACCAAATCCAACTGTGCTAAAAACAAAGATTTGGCTGCTTTTGTTTACTTTGCGAAAAAATTCCAAATTGAATTTGCCAGGACCTCTGAATGGGTGAGTACTTGTCTATCAAATGTTTACCACTTGCCCTTGTGTCCTTGTCAGAGGGTCAGTTTGCTTGTGCAAACTCTTGTGGATTGCCTTTTGATATCACACAAAAAAGAGTAGTTGGAGGAAAGCAAACCCTTCCAAGTCTCAGCTCACTATGGACCCTATTCACTAAAGGGTGCTTAGCTTTCTCACCTCTCAACTCCTAATAATTTGAATGGGTGTTAGGTGTGCTAAAGTATAGCACCCTTAGTGAATATGAGCCAATGTTTACAAACACTGAAAAATGATTTAAAAATACTAATGTGTCAGATTTGGGTAAAAACAAACAAACAAAAAAAAAAAACAGGCGTCAGTCACCCACATATAACTCCTTAAACATGTCATGGGTCTTAAGAAACATTGCCACTAAACATGTCATTACCATTAGTACACTTTAGACCTAGGAGGGATTGCCCCATATAAATCACCACATAAACCTAATTTGTAATGTTATCAGGATCTTGTTTCCCATTCATAATGGATGAACAGAAGGACACAGTGGACACAAGGGCACAGTGTCACGAAAACAGAATGATATTGACTGTTCAAAGCATATGCATTCTTCTGTAATCTGAACTTTGATCTCCAGACATCCGTCAGGGTGGGACCTTATTTGGTTAAATTGTAAAACTTAATATATTGACAGCAATGTCTATTATTAAGCCTGTGAGAGAAGTAATTAATGAATCAAAATGCTGAAGTCTGGAATTTTACGCACTGTCTGCTGTTAAGAACATATTTTTTTCAGAGAGTTAAAAACCATATATCAACTTACACTGCAAAGGAATATAATCATTTTTTACTAGAATTTGTTATCTAATTAACCCACACAACTTGACTTATTTTAATGTATTTGGTCACATTAGTAATCAGAAAGTCACTTTAACATTAATGAACTGACACTTTAATGAATATCCTTCTTTGAGTGACTTGTTTTAAATATAATGTACTGCACCGACACACTTTATTCGAGCAAATGCCCGATTTGAACCTGGCAGATACTTGGAATCCGCCGCTGCTCACCTCTTGCATGCTGCGTTGCGTTTGCCTTCCCAGCCACGGTTCATGCCTGGCTGACGGGGGATCTGATATGTTAAATGATAACCAGAAGAATTTACTAGGCGGCAATGTTTCGTTTGTCCACCAGATGGCATAAACTCATGATAACCAGAAGAATTTACTAGGCGGCAATGTTTCGTTTGTCCACCAGATGGCATAAACTCATGACTTAAGTAATGTGTGGACTTTGCAAGTTGTTTCGTTTACTATACCAAAAAAGATACTTTATCCCAGTACAGTATGCTACAGTTTTGTAACTTGTCCTTGAGACTGAAGGAAGAGTTGCAAAAAATGTATCAATTTAGGCTTTACATACAGTACTGTATTAAATAAAGACAAAGATCATTTTCGCTTACACTATTCTACAGAGACATGAGTGTTCAAGTGGAGCCCGCTTTCCAAAAACCTGACAGAAGCTATGCTTATTTGATATGGGCCGCTATTAATGCAACAGAGGATAAGATGGCAACAGTTGTTCAAATTTATCAGTATTTTATCGAAAATTATGACTTTTACAGATTTTCGCCAACTCCTCATTTGTGGAAGCGCGCAATAAGGAAAAGGTTATGTAGTGACCCCTGTTTTCACCGTATTGAGCCCCAATTTGTTGGAGGGTATTGGTGTGTGGCACCGGGTTTTTCCCGTATCTATGATAATGGAGGCGGCAAAAGGCGAAGGGTCGTGTTAAAACGAAATAAGAAGCGACAGTCCCTGCCAAGCAATGCACCAGAACCAGAACCAGCAGCAGCACCAGCTTATCATGATGCCCTCGCCATCGGTGACAACCCTGAGATGGATTTCGCAGCCAGTTTTGATGAAGCTTGCATGTACCTAAGCGATTTCCCGCTGACTACAGGTGGGCTAGTCCCTCTGCAAACTATCGACGTGGGTGATGATGAAAGCTGGACTGGAAGTGGGCCGGCGCCGGCGCAAGCTGAATGGGAAATTCAGTAATACAGTATGGTGAGTACTATTATTTTGGTGGGGCTGGCTGGGTACTTCTTTAGGGGGCTGACCATTACTGTACATTAAAACTTTTCATTTTGTTTTTCCTCAGAAAAGAAAACGGCTAATGGGGGGATTTCGATGGATAATATTGTGCTGTACAGTACAGTATGCTGATGTTTTCCAGCCGAACAGTATACTGTGTAATAAACCCAAATAAATAAAACTATGCATTTATTCTACAGTACATGTTCAGTAAATTACTGCACATACTGTACTGGGGGCGAGATGTGTTTGCAGCAGAGAGAGATTTAATAATATTGTACAGTGAGCAGGGGGTTCCCTGAGCCAGAAATTAATGCTCAGGGAACCCCCCACCCCCTGCTCCTGATCAATATTATTAAAAAAATACACACAGCAGCCGCCAAAAAATAAATAAATAAATGACAATAAATACATTTGAAATACATTTTTATTGATAGTGTAGATGTGCAGGGGGTCTCCGGAGCTGAACTGCGTTGGTTTTAGGTCTGGAGACCCCGTGCCCCCCGAGATACAGGCCCCTTTAGGGGGTGCCGGTATCCCTCTGCGTTTAAAGGTCCCGATCACGTGACCGCGGCCTGTAAACCAAGCAGAGCAGAGGGATACCGGCACCCCCTAAAGGGGCCTGTATCTCGGGGGGCACGGGGTCCCCAGACCTGAAACCTGTGCGCTTCAGCTCTGGAGACCCTCTGTACATGTACACTATCAATAAAACACATACAATATACAGTATAAATAAACACTCGTTCTTTACCTTAGCGTCTATGCGCTATGGTAAAGAAGCATTATTTTAATAATATTGTAAAGTGAGCAGGGGGTTCCGTGAGCCAGAAATTAATGCTCAGGGAACCCCCCCCCCCCCTCTCCTGATCAATATTATTAAAAATACGGAAACTGCTGCGGTCACGTGATCGGGACCTTTAAACGCAGAGGGATACCGGCACCCCCTAAAGGGGCCTGTATCTCGGGGGGCACGGGGTCCCCAGACCTAAAACCAACGCGGTTCAGCTCCGGAGACCCCCTGCACATCTACACTATCAATAAAACATTGAAGGGCTCAAGGAAATCTTTTTGAATCAGTGTAAACTACTGTTTTAATATCTGTGTTATATTGCTATTTTATCTTCCACCATCATTGTACTGTGCTGCAGCATTTGTTGCCACCTTACAAATAAATAATAATGAATATTCTCCCACAATGAATTCCAATGTCCCATATCACACTTTTTAAGAAAAGGAGCTTTTGTCTTTTTCCAAGATTGCTGAGAGGCAGCAAGTCAATTATTGGTTACCGTAACTTATAGGATCGCTGCCAGCCTTCTCTTAGTGGGCATTTTGTCTTAATTTCTGACAGTGTATGATTTATATGGTTTTGCATCAGGAAAGATACCACCCAATTAAAAAAAACCATAAATAATAATAATAACTGTTAAAAAAAAGTTGAGCGTCACAAATTGATATTTTAAGAGCTGCATGTGATTTCTGGGAAGATCATTTAACCTGTCCTAAGTGTCCTATTTATTACCACTGTAGCCCTGGTCTGTTTTTCCCCTCTGACAGCCCCCTCCGCAAGTGCCGAGCAATCGCGGGTGCCGCTGTCGCCACTGACGGACCCGCCAGCATAACGCGAGGGTGGGGGCTAATGCAGGGAGCCGTGCGCTGTTCCCTGAGGCGGCCGATTGCCGGGGACGCGAGCGGCCCGTTGTTAGGGCCGCAATCGCGTTGCCGAGGTCCGGGCGGCTTGCGGAACAGGGCGCCGCCATTGCGCGTTTGTTCGCGCATTCGCAGTGACAGGCAGGCGCAGGGAAGGCCCCAGACAGATTGCACGAGAGCAGGGTCAGCCAGAGAAAGGTTGCGGCGGCCATTAGGCGTTCGCGCATGCGCAGGTCAAGTGCGCACGCGGCCCCAATACAGATATAGCCTCCTTGGGACTACAACTCCCAGGAGGCCTAGGGAGGCAGGCACCAGGTGCCTGATAGGAGCCAATAGGGCTGGAGGATTCCCAGACAGCCAGAATAAGATACATTTTGTGCGCTGTGCAACGGCAGTTGGAGCTGGGAGCAGGAAGGGGAAGGAAGGGTGCAGGGAGCGAGTGGCTCCTGCACCAGGTGAGGATCCCCAAGTCCCAGGCAGGCCCCAATCCCTGTTAGGGTAGTGGGTAATTGATAAGGGACGGCCCGAGATAGGGAGGCTGCCCTTAGGTGTAAGAGTGTGTGCAGCGTGTGCGGTGTGTAAGGCTAAGGCCCCGGTCACGGCGCTCTAATGCGCGCCCGCGCTTTCGGCTGCGCGTTCCGGCGATTCCCCGGTCTGCAGCTCACTGCAGGAGCAGAGACCGGGGGGGGGCGTGCCGGAGGAGTGACGGGGGCGCGGCCATGACGTCACCCGGCAGGTTCGCCCTCATTGGCTGAACCGCCGGGGGGCGTGCCTAGCCGCTCGACGCGAGTTCCTGCTCTCAATTCTATTGAGAGCAGGAGTAGCTCTCGCGCGAGCGCTGCGGCCCCCCCGGCGCCATTGCGGGGAGGGCTCTGGTGAGCGCAGCGTCCGCCACAGCGGACGCTGCAGCATGCAGCGGGGGCAAGGCCTTATGGCTGCATGTTGTTGCTGCAGGTTGTTGCTGCGAGGCTAGTACTAGTTACAGTTAGGACTGGGACGAGCGAGGGGAGTGGGATAGGTCATAACCCCTGCAGGCCCATAGGAGTTCCCCAAGCCACTACAGGTTGCTGTACTACAGGGACAGGGCCTAGGCTAGGGTTCCTGTCACGTTAGTGCCACTTAGATAGATAAGGACACAGCGGCTGCTGCTGTTCCTGGGAAGCGGTTCGGACCCACGTTGGGGTCCGCAGAGACTACTCCAGAGTGGTACCGCCCTGACGGTCCACGTGCCCGGAGTTCGGTTGGGGATCAGATGACGTCATCTTACAACTGACCCTTTGCGAAGAGTTGCTGACCCGAGCACCGGAGTGCTCGGCAGGTATCACATATTCCTAAGTGCACCACCGGGCCCTTAGTTAATAGTGACTGCGCAGTCACCCACGATCTCTGCAAGAGTGCGGGACATTGGGTGGGGTTCTAAGGACACTGGGTGGGACCACTCGGTGTTGGGGGAAGCGTTTGGTGAGACGCCTTGGTTATTAGTGTCTCCTCTGTAGAGGGACACCTGTCATTCTATGGTTGCTATATGTGTGTATGTCCTTAAGTAAAAGGTTATGTTGTGTTATGTTCTCTAAACACGTTAGTAAAGTATTAGTTATTATCTATACAGTGTATGTGTGTTGTTGTATTTCTTGCCCAGGGGAATCTCACGTCACGGGGATCCTGGGTAAGTGGAGGCGCTGCGCTATGTAAATGTGTAAGTATTACCCCAGGCTCCCAGCTAGCGGAGGCTCAGATCTCCTGGAGCCGCAGGTTGAGTACAGTACCAGTAGTCCCTTAGGAAGGTGTCAGAAAAAGGGCTACACCACTATGAACCATAACATCTTCATAGCTAAACATGTGTAATTATGCATTTCCTATGGCTTAAACCCATTTGCTGGTAGAAGAGCACGCAGAGTCATTAGTATCAAGGATTAAATTTAATTTATGAAATTAACATTCCTGCAGTGTTAAATTCAGGGCCACGACAGCTTTCCTGGGCCCAAAACTAGAGTTTCCATCTGGGCCCCCCTTTCGGCGGCCTTGCAAGTATCCCCCTCTCTCTTTCTCTTATAACACACACACACACACACACACACACACACACACACACACACACACACACACACACACACACACACACACACACACACACACACACACACACACACACATATCCCTCTCTCTATTTCTCTCCTCCTTACACTCCCTTTCTCTCCCTCCTCCCATGTATTTGTCCCCTCTCTAACTTTCCCCCTTTCTCACAGTATCCCCTCTCAATTTTTTCTCTCTATCTCTCTCCCCCATCTCTCTGTCCCTGCTCGCCCCCTTTCCCCCCTCTATCTCAGTCTATGCGCCCCTCTGTCTCATTCTCTCCCCTCCGTGTCACTCTCTCGCCTCCTCTATCTCACTCTCCTCCCCTCTGCCCCGCTCTCTCTCCCCCCTCTGTTCTCACTCTCCCTCCTCTGTCTATCTCTCCCAGTGCCACCGACAGGGTGG
>NC_134484.1:276043267-276068267 GCF_040206685.1 Ascaphus truei | reverse complement strand
ACTTTGAGCTCTATTTATTAGTTTCCCCAGTTGAAACAATAGGGCAAAACTGATGCAAAGATTGTGCATCAGATTTGTCAAAGTAGAAAATTCCATTGGTTTAGCTGGAATTGCATTTTCTTGATAAATGTGAAACAAGTATTTTGCCCCAATTTTCCAGCCAGGAGACTTTGATAAATATCGTAATTTAACTTGTGCTTTACTAACTGATGATTCCATATTCACTCCATAAGTAGTAGTTGCTCAAATAAAAAGTTCCCAAAGGTCATCTATATTTCAGCTAATGCTGCATTGGATTTGAAATTCTCCACTGTGAGGTAAATGTGCTGCTCACCGGTTGGGATAACTTTTTGCCGGACCAATGATTGAGTTTCTTTATACTGTTCATATAGATCTAAAACTTTGTACATCTCAAAAGCTCATACACAGCTTTCTAGGTCCCAAAAACTAGCGTGCTTCTACATTTATGAACGATTCTCATGTTGTTCCTTCACAAACTGTAACAAACTGTAACAAACCTCCATTTCAGAAACCAAAATGTAGATGTATGCCAACCTGATTCTAAATGCAGTAATACACAGACAAAAAATTGTCCGCCCATTGGCAGTTCAAATTATATCATGAAATCCTTTTTGTTTAAAGAGTTGAGCACAATTTCAATTTACAGGAATAAGTGTAATTCTGTAAAACAGCATCAGTATACCTAATCTTACACTATCAGTAATGTAAATATGTGTATAAGACTTAGCAATCATATTCGCGGTGACTCAGTAAACTGACCGATATAATAATGCACAAATAGAGTCTGTTTGCCAACTGTGGAGCTATGTATTGTGTCCATGTCAATGATATAATAGGATTAAAAAAACTGCATTCAGTAGAAGATCATCTTATTGAAACTGCATCAACATGGCTAGGACCAGAAAACCAGTCCAGGAGTTCAGTTCCAGGCCCACGTGGTTAGATGCCTCACTGCCTTGGAGTCCACTACGTGACATCCCAATTAGCCTTATCCCAACGGACACCATCACCAGTTACGTAAACAGCAGTAAAGGACAGTCGAACAAATGAGCCCTGCTACTTTTCATGCGCCACGTTAGTTTTGCGCAGTACAATCAGTTGAGCCAACATGTTCATTTTGATGGCTCGAAAATTTGAGAAAAAGTATTGTGGAAGAACTGAGGCTGCATTTCAATGTAAGCCCTCTCATTTTCAAAGCCATCATAGATGCCATCTATGCAGTTATGTTGCATAAGAGGTCTCATGGCTGGAGCTCGCTGGGCATTAACGACAACTACTTTTTTTATTAATGAAAAAATAAAGATGTATCAAAAATGTTTTTAATCTAATAAAAACGTTTTGAAAAAAAAAGTTTTTAAAGTAAACTTAGCACTATTATATTCATTTTTTAGTTCTTCTGATAATTTATGTTTTAAAGGTTTTGGGCCAGGCGAATCCAACACCGTGTTCATGCAGGAAACCCATCCATCAATACTGCCAGGTATTGTACTGTGCAGTACTTTAATTCATGCATGCCATGTATTTTCTTCTCTAAAAAAAACCCTTTTAATTGCAGTATGCAAACATGAATAATCTAGTCTTTGTTTTAATGCTCATGTTTATTTCTGTTTCGCAGGCTTAACATGGGGACCACACCAACACCGTGTTCGTAATAGAAAGACATCCGGCGACACTGTCAGGTAATGTACGGTACTGTAATTCATGCATCTTGTTTTATGTTCCATAGAGACACGCATGTGCAGAAATGCAATGACTCGCATACATATTTCAACCAGGTGCGATAGCGACACGCATGCGCAGATATTCAATGATACGCATGTGCGTTTCAACCATGCGCAGCACATAACTGTATGATATGTGCGAATAGTAGTATTGAATATTCTCTCTTTACAGGCCAAGACATCCAAGAGCCAGCCCAGTACAAGTTGAAAAATAAAAGAACACTGTAAATGTTGAAGAAAATTTATAGTATTACATTATTGATATAAAGTTTTTGTTGGCGTTGTCAAATAAAAAACATTTTTCTCTAAATTTAAATTTTGGTGTTGACAAGTTTAAACAATTTACATCTCTATTCAATACCATTATATACAATTCTAGGGACTTACAGTACAGTACATCGAGCGTGATACTGTGTGATACAGTATAAGATACCATAGGATCGTGTGAACATGACCGTGAATAAGTGACGGATTACCGTACCTGGACATTGCATTTTGATTTTTAAGACACAATACCTGTACCTGTAGCTCGCGATCGCCCACGTTTCTAGCAGGATAACCAGTCCCCATGAGGTAGTAATCCAGTGGGGAAATGGTGTTAAACAGAGTCCAGGAACAGTGGTGTATGATAAAGGAAACTTAGTTGCCATTTTTTAACGTGTATTCTACTCAACTAGCTGTACCCGGTGTAACACACATCCTCTCCTTGTTGTCTCTCTAAGTCTCCTCCTCTCCTTGCTGTCTCACTCAATCTCCTCCTCTTCTTGCTGTCTCTCTTTCTCCTCTCCCCTCCCTGCTGTCTCTTCTCCCCTCCCTCCTCCATAATGCCCTGCACATCTTTGCACTCCCTGCCTTATTGGGTCTGCTCCTCTGTGCACACTACACTTCCTTCTCTCCTACTCATCTCATCTGTCTCTTCCACTCCTTGCTGTCTCCACTGCCATTAGATCACCTCTACCAGTGTTTACTGGGTCAGTGAGAGGCTACTCAAGCTATCACAGAGGGGTATGTATGTATATACAGTTAGGTCCGGAAATATTGGACACTGACACCATTTTCATAATTTTGGCTCTGTACGCCACCACAATGGATTTGAAATGAAACAACCGAGATGCAATAGATGTGCAGACTTTCAGCTTTAATTCAAGGGGTTGAACAAAAATATCATATGAAACGTTTAGGAATTGCAACCATTTTCATACACAGTCCCCCTATTTTAGGGGCTCAAATGTAATTGGACATATTAACACAATCATAAATAAAACGTTCATTTTTAATACTTTGTCGAGAACCCTTTGCAGGCAATGACTGCTTGAATTTAAAACCAGAGACATAACATAAAACACAGACAAAGCTCAGTGCACATCCAGAAAAACTTATATACGGTACAGTGCCTAAATATACATGTATAAATAACTAATAAATAAAATGGTCTTTTAGTTTAACATTTTGGCCAAATTGTTGTAAGCCCTTGAGCCAAACTTCACGGCAGACCACGTTCAAGGGTCCCTACACTAATATAAATTCTTAATAACCTGTGCATTGCCAGGAAGAATGATTTATAATAAATCTGTCAATATGAGTTGCAAAAGTTCTAAGTCTGATTGAAGCTTTTATTAACCTGTACAATGTACAATTATAAATCATTCTTCCTGGCAATGCACAGGTTATTAAGAATTTATATTAGTGTAGGGACCCTTGAACGTGGTCTGCCGTGAAGTTTGGCTCAAGGGCTTACAACAATTTGGCCAAAATGTTAAACTAAAAGACCATTTTATTTATTAGTTATTTATACATGTATATTTAGGCACTGTACCGTATATAAGTTTTTCTGGATGTGCACTGAGCTTTGTCTGTGTTTTATGTTATGTCTCTGGTTTTAAATATAAATTGCCATGCTCAGTAGCACTCCTCTGTGAAACTTATATGCTTATATATATGTTGTGGGTATTTTGGGGGTTCAATTTGAGCTTGTAGGTGTTCTGTATGTTTTATAATGACTGCTTGAAGTCTGGAAAGCATGGACATCACCAAACGCTGGGTTTCCTCCTTTGTGATGCTTTGCCAGGCCTTTACTGCAGCTGTCTTCAGTTGTTGTTTGTTAGTGGGTCTTTCTGCCTTAAGTTTTGTCTTCAGCAAGTGAAATGCATGCTCGATCGGGTTGAGATCAGGTGATTGACTCGGCCATTGCAGAATATTCCACTTCTTTGCCTTAAAAAACTCCTGTGTTGCTTTCGGAGTATGTTTTGGGTCATTGTCCATCTGTAAAGTGAAGCGCCGTCCAATCAACTTCGCTGAATTTGGCTGAATCTGAGCAGACAATATATCCCTATACATTTCAGAATTCATCCGGCTGCTTCTGTCTTCTGTCACATCATCAATAAACACTAGTGACCCAGTGCCATTGTAAGCCATGCATGCCCATGCCATCACACTGCCTCCACCGTGTTTTACAGATGATGTGGTATGCTTCGGATCATGAGCCGTTCCAAGCCTTCTCCATACTTTTTTCTTCCCATCATTCTGGTACAGGTTGATCTTAGTTTCATCTGTCCAAAGAATGCTGTTCCAGAAAAGGGCTGGCTTTTTTAGATATTGTTTGGCAAAGTCTAATCTGGCCTTTCTATTCTTGAGGCTTATGAATGGTTTGCACCTTGTGGTGAACCCTCTGTATTTGCTCTCGTGAAGGCTTCTCTTTATGGTAGACGTGGATAATGATATGCCTACTTCCTGGAGAGTGTTCTTCACTTGGCTGAATGTTGTGAAGGGGTTTTTCTTTACCATGGAAAGGATCCTACGATCATCCACGACTGTTGTCTTCTGTGGACGTCCAGGCCTTTTTGTGTTGCAGAGCTCACCAGTGTGTTCTTTTTTTCTCAGAATGTACCAAACTGTTTATTTGGCCACTCCTAATGTTCCTGCTATCTCTCTGATGGATTTTCTTTTTTTTTGCAGCCTAAGGATGCCCTGTTTTACTTGCATTGAGAGCACCTTTGACCGCATGTTGTGGGTTCACAGCAACAGCTTCCAAATACGAATGCCACACCTGGAATCAACTCCAGACCTTTTACCTGCTTAATTGATGATGAAATAATGAAGGAATAGCCCACACCTGTCCATGAAACAGCTTTCGAGTCAATTGTCCAATTACTTTTGGTCCCTTGAAAAAGAGGGGGCTACATATTAAAGAGATGTAATTCTTAAACCCTTTCTCCAATTTGGATGTGATTACCCTCAAATTAAAGCTGAAAGACTGCACTTTAAGCCCATATTCATTATTTAACTGTAACTTGAATTTATTTTGGTACACAGCCGAAATAACACAACTTGTATCAGTGTCCAATTATTTCCGGACCTAACTGTATGTATATCTTTATTTATATAGCGCTGACAGTGTACTCAGTGCTGTAAAAAGACAATACAGAGCAGGGAATTAGAATAATACTATAAATGCAGCAGTCAGACAATATGAAAGGAAATCCTTGCCCCGAAGAGTTTATAATCTAAGTGGTATGTTGGGAGTCTCAGAGACAGCAGATAAGGAAATAAGTGAAGTAGATGACACTACCTGACCTTGATGGTGGGTACGTTTAGTAGATGGCAGTGCCTGGTTATGACGGTGGTTAAATGCAGCAGATGGCAGTGGTTGCCCGCAATGGTTGGTAGGAGTGACACTGGGTGTGAGACAGTAGCTATGAGTGCAGGCTATTGGGATTCTTCTTTTGAGAGGTGAGTTTTAAGGTTTGTCGGTATTAAATTAGATGGGTTAATACCGTTATCAGGGTGTCAGGTGGTGCTCCTGGTGTTCCTACTACTCACACAAGTACAGTATAAGCAGGAGACAATCACACTGTCACTGAATACCAATCTCACTTTAAAAATGTCCACTTCCCCCATGTCAAGTAGACATTGAACCTGCAGTTAAGAGATTTAAGATGGGAACAGCAAGTTCAAGTTAGCCTTGGGTACCTGCTACTAGAACTACTACATTTGAAACTAAAATTGCTAATATGGAGAAGCATAATATTGAGAATGTTAATGAAACTGTCAGTTCTAGTTAAATCAAAATAAAACTGAGATACTTGTAGCCCTCTAAACAAATACAGGTGAACCCCGTTATAGCGCGACCCGTTATAACGCGGTTTTCACATGGCTCCCGTTTTTTTTTTTTAAGCACATTGCACACTCACTGCACATACTCTCACTGCACACACTCTCACTGCACACGGCACACACTCTCACTACACACTGCTTACAGCACACTGCTCACAGCACACTGCACACACTTCCAGCACTCACTGCACACACTCCCAGCACACACTCCCAGCACACTCTCACTGCACACACTCTCACTGCACACACTCTCACTGCACACACTCTCACTGCACACACTCTCACTGCACACACTCTCACTGCACACACTCTCACAGCACACTGCTCACAGCACACTGCTCACAGCACACTGCACACTGCTCACAGCACACTGCACACTGCACACACTCCCAGCACACAGCACACACTCCCAGCACACACTCTCACTGCACACACTCTCACTGCACACACTCTCACTGCACACACTCTCACTGCACACTCTCACTGCACACACTCTCCCAGCACACTGCTCACAGCACACTGCTCACAGCACACACTCTCACTGCACACTCTCACAGCACACAGCTCACACAGCACTCACAGCACACAGCACAGCACTCAGCTCTCACAGCACTCAGCTCTCACAGCACTCAGCTCTCATAGCACTCAGCTCTCACAGCACTCAGCTCTCACAGCACACAGCACACAGCACGCACAGCACACTCTCACAGCACACAGCACTCACAGCACACTCTCACAGCACACTACACCACACCTCCCACTCCCTACCTTTGGTGTCGGCTGCTGAGATCGGAGCAGAGCTGGCATCAGGAGGAGGGGGGGGGGGTGTCGGAAGGAGGGGGGGGTGTCGGGAGGAGGGGGGGTGAGTGAGGAGCAGGCTGGGACTCGGAGGGCCGCGTGGGCTATGCCGCGGAGGGCCAGTAGGTGTGGGGGCCTGGGTGGGGAGGAAATGGATGCCGGTGGTGGGAGGTAAGGAGCAGGTTGCGGCTGGACTCGCCGTTGCTAGGGGACGTGTAGGGCTTCAGCCACCTCTTCCTTCCTTCCCTCCTCACTCCCTCCCTCCCACCCGATCAGGCACGCGGCGGCCATTTTTTTAAAAAAAATTAGCTCGACCCCGGTTCTAGCGTGGTCGGATCGGGTGGCCCCCGAGGACCGCGCTATAATGGGGTTTAGCTGTAGTTGCAATTTTTTTTTACAATCTTTAGCTTTTGTCTGTGATGACAAAAGCATTTGGCAGTCTTCAAAAATAGAGGTGAATTTTTTCGTTTGACCATTATTTGTATAATAATTATGAAGCCATCATTAGTCAAACAGATAAAAATAAGTACCATAGCTGATATGCCTAAAGTAGTGGACCTGGGGAAAAGGGAACATTCATTTTAACAGGATTCACATAAGTAAAACTTTTATTTTAAGAGTGACCAAATCTTCCTAAGGAAGAAACGACTAATTGATTAAAAAAAGGTTCTTTTTTTTTTTACCCAATGGGACTGCTACTTAAAAAGTAATTCTTTTATAAGCATTAATCTAAATCAGGGGTGCACAATCTTTCTCCCCTGCACCCCCCTGCTAGCTCTCCCCCCCTGTTCACGCCACGCCTCTCCTTACCTTGGCTCCAGCATTCTGACATCACGACCTCATGTGACATCACATTGCCATGGCAACGCAGTGTCACGTGACCCCACAGCATTCAATGACGCTGTCACAGGAGACCAGGTTATTTACACCTTTTTACCGGGATCATTCATTGAGCAAAACAAGATAATGAAATAAATTGTAATTTATTCGGCATAAATTCGCT
Source organism: Ascaphus truei (assembly GCF_040206685.1). NCBI lineage: Eukaryota > Metazoa > Chordata > Amphibia > Anura > Ascaphidae > Ascaphus > Ascaphus truei. Next base: position 276,060,611 of record NC_134484.1, on the reverse strand, counting down.
TACACACAATGATACACAAAATACAGACAAAAAGACACATTTACTTTGGGACGGGTCGAAAACTAGACTTTCCTAGGTGCAGGGAACTCTATGGGAGAGTTTTACCCTGACCAAGACTTAGCCCGGAATCTCCTGGTACCCAAATCGGCATAAAGTTTCATACGCAACCGCTACGTTCTCTTCTGAGAACTTGGTCCCTCCTGACCGCAAGTTGGTCCATATCTCCTGGAATTCAAATCGACATAAAATCCCAGCCGCGTCTGCTACGATCGTTTCTAAGAACTTGGCCCTAAGAAGCTGGACTTAGACTGGCGGGCAGGCTTTTCAAGCTTGAAATCGAAGCCTGTTGCTCTGCTATTTGCAGAGAAGCAACTTTACAAAGCCCGCCCGCGCTCTTACTACCCGAGACACCGAATCTGATTGGCTCATTGATTCTTATAGTATTCTCAGCTTCATTAATAAAACTGAGCAGCCAATCAACACCAGGGAACTCTCCAAAGCAACCAATCAGAGCCAAGTCAGCTAGAAAAGCCGGGTCAGCGGGAAATCCGAAATAGTCAAGAGACATGTGCAAGCCTGCCACCTCTCTCCCTGGCTATCTCAATGCCACCCGCTCAGCAGGCTCCATCAGGTTGGGCAGAATAAGTGGCATCCCGGAGGACTGCCATTGACCTCTGGACCCGGTACTCCGCCTTTCCCCGCTGACCAAATGTTATTCACACCTCTAGGCATCCTCTGGCTGCTTTGAACTGCGATGTCCAACAGACTTACCGGCGCCTATGGGTTAGCTCGGGCAACCTATTTGGACATCGGTTCCGAATGTAAAAAGCATATTACTAAAGTATATTTTACTACACTTCTGAGTCTTGGGGAACGGGACAGAAAAGGAAAAATGTTGTAGTTTTATTTCTATCTGCCTTATTCCCCACACACTTTCCTTTGGACTCAGTCTGGACTCTCAGAGTCCCCCCTCAACCTTTTATATGGTTGGGGCACCCATAAACCCTATGCTGGTTGTGGGTTACCTTGGCACTAGCTGGAGTACCCCCCTTAACCTAAGGATTCCCTCAGCCACAGGAATACATGTTTTATCCCTGTGCCTCATTCTCCTTTCTGGGTTGTGCTGAAGCAGGGTACCCTAGTGGTAAGTCGCACTTGCGTTTTCATGGGGAAGTATTGCCAGGATAATGTGCCTACATGTATCCGAGGATAAGGCATGATTCCCGGGAACATTTATAGGGGAACCGACAACTCTGGACCCCAACCTCCTAGGCACATTCTATCAACAGTTCCTCCGCAAAACTCCCTTGAAACTCATACCCTAGCAATCCCTGCATGATTGTATGCACAGAAAGGGAAAAACACAAAAAATACTTTTAATACATACAATACATTGTACCATTCCAATGTTACTGGGCTCAAGAACTAACCCTCTTGGACCCTTATACACGGATCAGGGGTAACCTAAATGGGCTTGACCTTTATTAGAGAGCCTGGTTACCCCCTATGCGTCACAGACGCGTCACCAGAAGCCATCTGAGCCACCTGAGCCACTCTACAGAGGCCTTCACCACTCCCCCGGCATTTAAATGCCCTCGGGAAGCGAGCAGGGCCTCTGTAAGTGCCGCGCCCCCCCCCCCCCAGAAAATCTTGCGTGCACCAGTTTGGTCTAAATCATTAAGCCCATGATTGTGTCCACACAGTGCTCTTTTTGACGTGTTCACTTGTTATAATGTTTGGAGTACACCAACATATACAATATAATTATAAATATATGATATTTAATGAAAGATGTGTCCAACATAAGTGGCATCTTTCATTTCACATGGATAGAGGACACAATATTGCATTATTATTAATGAGTCTCTTAATGCAGGGGTGCACAAACTGGGGGGCGTCCCCCCCATGGGGGGCCGGAGTGTAACGCTTGCACTGCCCACGAGCAAGACAGGACCCCGGTACTGAGGTGGGGAAGTAGTAAACCACTCACCCACAGCAGCGGAAGCAGGTGGATTGTCAAACATAGTTGGATTTGGGTTGGAGAGAGTGGGTTAATGGATACTTGCCAAGGTCTTGGAATGGAGAGTTCAGAATAGTCAAGTCCGTTAGCCGTGGTCTGGGGTTGGAGAGGTCATAATTATGGAAGTCCGTATAGCCGTGGTCTGGGTTGGAGATATCCGCAAGGTCGAGGTTAAGCTGGGGTCAGTATCCAGAGAGATTCCAAGGTCAAGCCGGGTCAGTACACGAAGGGTTAAACTACAAGGTAAACATAAGACAAGGAGCTCAAGGCTACAAGAGAGCTCAGCAATGACTTGGAGTGAGAGCAGGGTACTTATGGGAAACAGGAACCAGTAGCAAAGGAGGCGGAGCGGAGGCGCGGCCTCCGCGGAGGCAAGGATTGGCTGCAAGAGACAAGTGGGCTAATTGAATACTTGCCACACATCTGGGGAGCGGTGCACGTCGTCACGTGTGTGCGCCGCGCCTGAGAGAAGCGCGTCGCTTCAGAGGGGGCGGAGCTAAGCTCCGTGGCACAGAAGAGCTGCGCGTGCGCACGCACCCTGGTGCAAGATCGGAGGTCTGAGATAAGACAGGTAAGGAGGGAACATGTCACAAAGGACATGTTCCCTGATTCCTTACACGGAGATCTGTCTGGGGGGCGCGGGCGGTTGCAGAGGTCCCGCGCTCTTCCCCCAGGCATTTAAATTAAATGCCGGGGGATCACATGAGGCCTCTGCAACAATAAAACTTACCGGGATTCAGACACTGTGACGCGTTTCATGGCAGGGTCATGTGACTTCACAGGCGTCAAATGATGCCGCGGGTCACGTGACCTGATGTCATGTGACCCTGGAGCGTAGGGAGACCAGATTTACAAAAGTAAAAACCAGGACACATTAAAAAAATATTTTTTAATCAAATGACCAACTGCACCCCTTCTCCTTTATGTCTCTCCACCCCTCTCTGTCCCCCCTTCTCTCACACACACATCCCATTCTCTCTCTCCCCCCATTCCTCCATTCTCTCTCCCCCACATCCCTCCATTCTCTCTACCCCACCGTCCCTCCATTCTTTCTCCTCCCCATCCCTCCATTCTCTCCCCCCCATCCCTACATTCTTTCTCTACCCCCCATCCCTCCATTCTCTCACTCCCCCCCATCCCTCCATTCTCTCTCTTCCCCCCATCCCTCCATTCTCTCTCTCCCCCATCCCTCCATTCTCTTCCCGCCATCCCCATCTTTCTCTCTCCCCCCATTCTCTGTCTCTCTCACACACCTCATTCTCCGTGTCTCTCTCTCCATTCTCTATGTCTCTCTCTTTCTCCCCCATTCTCTGTGTTTCTCGCTACCCCCCCCCCATTCTCTGTGTTTCTCGCTACCCCCCCCATTCTCTGTGTGTCTCTCTCTCCCAATTCTGTATCTCTCTCCCCATTCTGTGTCTGCCTCTCTCCCAATGCTGTGCCTGCCTCTCTCCCCATGCTGTGTCTCTCTCCCCCTTCTGTGTATCTCTCCCACTCCTGTGTGTGTCTCTCGCTCTCTCCATGCTGTGTGTGTGTCTCTCTCTTTCCCCCCATTCTGTGTCTCTCTCCCCCCATTCTATGTTGTCTCTCTCCCCTCATTCTATGTCTGTCTCTCTCCCCATGCTGTGTGTCTCTCATTCCCCCCTTTCTGTGTGTCTCTCTCTCTATGCTGTCTCTCTCTCTCCCTGCTGTGTCTCTCTCTCCCCCCATTCTGTGTGTCTCACTCTCCCCCATTCTGTGTCTCCCTATAGGGTGTGTGTGTGTGTGTGTCTTTTATCTCTCCCCATTCTTCACCCTACCTGTCACTGTGGTGGAGCATGGGTGGGTGTCTGGCTAAATGCTTGTTGCACTGCAGTCATAATTTTAGGGTTTCCTGCTGGAAAGCTGTTCAAGTTTATAATCAAATTTGCAAGAAAAATAGCTCCCTTCCCTGAACAATCTAATTTTATTGCCAGCAGCACAAGGAGATATAGTGACTTGCACAAACTCACAAAAGGGGGATACTGGGATTTGAACCACACTCCTCAAAAAACATCACAGTTTTCAAAGTCAGTGCACTTTATTACTGAGCAACTTCTTCAGCCTTTATCTTTATTCTGAAAGCCTGAGAAAGCTTTGCATGGCTGCAAGACTTGGGGCAGGGAGGAGGAGAATACTTGAGAAGATTTGTTAGAGAAAACTACTATATGACCATTGTAACATAATGTCATGCAGTCATTTTGCAGTCTTTTACCCAGGTACAACCACAGTGAGAGTTTAATAAATTACCCCACCCCCTTTAGTTTCAGTTGGTGATACCAAATTGCAGTGCTCTTGAAAAATGTTACCCACTTTTAACGAACACAATTGGCTTAATAATTAACCACCTTTCATTTTGAATTGTCTGATTGGCTGCCTTTTCTGCTTCTAAAAAAGCAGTGAAAAACAAAAAAAAACACAAACAGACAAGATATGATATGTGCTATGTGAAATTGATTTATAGATACATTATTTTGGTACAATGTATGGCACAGAATGTATTTTGTTGTTTTGTCTTCCAGCTAGTATAACTGCTGGGTTGTTAATGAATGACAGAGATAGGTTTCTAATTCCTGGAGAAAAAAAAATGCTTTTGTTCTGTGTGGATTCATTAATCCATTAAAAGGAGTATATGGATCACTGAATAACAACAGTTGCTAGGCTATTGCTTTGTTGCTGGGTACAAAAGGCTTGTCGAACAGGATCATATGATTTTTTTTGTTCTGGTTATAGTGTTTCCCGCATCATACATCCTACAACTTGCTTTATTAGGCTTCAGAGTCAGGTTTCCCTGGTACACTGAAATGCTTACAGGTGAACAGTTGTCAGTGACAGGAAAAAAACAACAGTTGCTAAAGCCGGGGCCAAATTAAACGCGACCTAGGAAATGGATTCTGGCAAGGAAGATGATCCTCCAGAAGTAAGTGACATGCATTTAGTTTTTATGTAAGATTAAATGGGTAGTGCAGTTTGTGTTAGGTTTGTTAAAATTTCATTTGAACTGTATCTGGGGAAATATGCTGGAAGTAATCATTTAGAACTGAATTTGTTCATTTTGAAAATAATTTACCCTGTCAGATAGATATAGGGGCTAAATATGTGAAGATATATGGAAAAGTAAGAATAATGGGGGTTATTTGTTATCTTGTTTGCAAACTTACACTGGTTTTTGATCATGGTAAATTTTAACTATTTCTGAAGATTGGGCTGTTTAATAACATCTAAAGGGGTGATTTATCAAAATATCCCAATTGCAAAACCAATGCCAAAATACGGAAACACAAGCGAAAAAATCCTGTGGTTTTAATAAGAATGTTTTTCATTTATCTGGTGCATTTTTTTTTTGTTTGTTTGTTTTTTACACAAGTTTTCTAACTGGGAGACGTCACTACATAATCACTAAAGTGGTTATTAAAAATCTACTTATCAGGCAAAAAGGTACCCTTTGCTTATTATGGATTGCAATTAGCTAAGAGCAAAGAAGGGGGATTATGTATCGAAGAGAGTCATTTATGAAAGTCTACAAAACTGAGGCAAAAAATATATCAAAGGAAACAAAATGCTTAGTGGCTATTTATTAAAGTCTCCTGTAAAAGTGCTTTAAATGTTTTTTTTTCTTTTAATAAGGTGTGGTTCTTCCCTTTTTTTTTTTTTTTTTTTTTTTTTACATTTCGTGCCACTTCTTTGAAGCTGGATAATTCTGGTGCTATTTTTTGCAGCGGGGATGCTTTAAGACTATTTTGTCAAAGTCTCCTGGCTGGAAATCTGGACAAATTTGTTGCACAAATACTGCACTGGATTTGTCAGAAAGAAAAAATGTTCCTTGATAAATTTTGGTTCAGCTTTTCTGTCCCAGTTTTGCACTCAGAAGACTCTGAAAAATAACCCCATTTGTTCTCGGCATCAGTTGCAGAGTAAATAAGTAAATTGCACTGTCATGATAATATCATGAAATATTATTACCCTATTTCCTCAATTCTAATACGCACCTTTTTTTCGATTTTCACATGTCTGAAATCGGGGTGCGTCTTAGAATCGATGTATTAAATTTTTTTTTCAAGTGTCTACAGTACTAGCCCCCTCTTTTCACTTAACATGTTTCAGGAAAGGTCCCATGTCAGCGGAGGACAAAGTGTGCGGCGGCGGCAGGACAGGTCCCACGTCTGCAGGTGAATGAATTTAAGACGATAGCGGGTGTGCGGTGGCGGAGGCGGCTAATAGATCATAATAGCAGGAGCAGAGCGGCATAGGGGAACGGCTTGAGAGGTGCACACTGTAACACCGGAAGTTGACCGGTGTCTGACTTCGGTTTACAGTGTGCACCTTCCAAGCCGTTTTCTATGCCGCTCTGCTCCTGCTCAGCTCTCCTGCTATTTTGATCTCCTGCCACCGCACCCCACCGCACGCCCTTTGTCTTCTTATGCTCATTCACCTACAGACTTTGGACCTGTCCTGCTGCCGCACACCCACCCACTGTCCATCTTCAACCATCTGCAGACGTGGGACATCTCCTGTCGTTGCAGCCCGCTTCATCCTCCACTGACATGGGACCTCTCCTGAAACATGCTAAGTGAAAAAGTAATTTTCCTCGATTGTAAGGGCCAAATCGATGGTGCGTCTTACAATCGAAGGCGTCTTACAATCGAGGAAATACGGTATGTATTTTATTCAATCTGGTGCTTACGGGGTTTATGTAGCTACAGGTTGAATTTAAAAATACAATATATTGGGTTTATGGCAGGTCAAGACTCTTCCTGGGACCTACAAAGAGGACTTAATTGGGGGGGCGGGGGGAGGGTGTTATCCCTAAAAGTGACATGAATCATTTTAGAGGGCTTTATACAGCATGCGGCCGCGCGTTCCTATGCGAATGCATGTGCCGCATGCTTTCCGTGTATATAGAGCTGCAGGTAAGTGTATGTGCGTGTGTATGCATGTATATGCGTGTATGTGTGTGTGTGTATATGTTGTGTAAGTGTAAGGGGAGTGTAAGTAAGATTTTTTTAAATTAAAAAAAAGTTTAATAATTTTTTTTTGTGTGTGCATTTATTTACCCCCCCCCCCCACAAACACACATCCATACAAACACGCATACATGCATACATACATACACACATACACACCAATATATACATTTGAGCGCAGGCAGCAGCGCGAAAAGATTAAATTCTTCATCTTTGTCGCTGTCTGTCGGCTCACCTCTCCCTGCCGTGCGCGCGCGACACATCTATAGAAAGGCTGACTAACGTCAGCCAACTAAAAATTCGCGGGCGCGCACGGCGTATCACACGCCCGGCACTATAGAGCGTGCCTAACATACCTGAGACATCCCTTGTGCATCATAGAAAGGGGGTCACAGAGGTCACTGCTTTCTTGGAGGTCTTTATGAAAAATAGACTATCCGGTGATAACCTCGATTCTAAAGTATATTATTCTGGTATGTGTAATCACTACAAGGAGACGCATGCAGTGAGGCAATACACGTGAGATCTAGAAGGTAGCCAAGGACAGATATCCATTTGTCACTTAAATTTAGTAGCAAGACGGTCATAATGAGTCTAGTTACGCCCGTCATAATCGCCTGAATCTATTGATGTGACTTACGTGTGTCTAAGTATTAGAGAAAGGAAGTTACGAGTGCGTTTATATATTGATGCAAATGGTTACATAGTAGATGAGGTTGAAAAAAGACATACGTTCATTAAGTTCAACCTATGCTAAATTTAAATGACAGATACTTTATCCTATATTTGCACTTACGGTATATTAATCCAGAGGAAGGCAAACAAAATACCCCTGTGAAATATCATCTAATGATCTCATAAGGGGAAAAAATAAATTGCTTCCTGACTCCAAATATTACTCCTGGATCAACATCTATCCCATGTTTACTTATTTGGTATATCCCTGTATACTGTGCATACCTTTAATTTCTAAAAATATGTCCAACCTATTTTTGAAGATATCTATTGTATCTGCCATAACAGTCTCCATGGATAATGAATTCCACATTGTCACTGCCCTTACTGTAAAGAATAATTTCCTTTGTTGCTGGTGAAATCTTCTTTCCTCCAACCTTAAGGGATGACTGTGTCATTTGTACTGTCCTTGGGATGAATAGTTATTTGGAAAGCTCCTTGTATTGTCCCCGAATATATTTGTATAGCCTGAGCCCCCCTGGTCCCCTGTTTGTCCCCTTACCTTTCCATAGGCTGGAGAGAGTGCAGGGGACGGGATGCGCAGTAGCAAGCAGCGGCCATTAGGCCACCATTAGCACAGCAAGGGAATTACAAGTCCCAGCAGCCTCAGGGGCTGCAGACAACATGTTGCCAGGCAACCAATAGGGCTGAGAGATGCATGGCAGTTAGAATTCTGACAGTTGGGGTTCTGACATTAAGAGGGATTGACAGTTGGAGCCGGGACAGAGAAAGGGAAGGTAGGGTCTGTGTGTCAGTGGCATCCAGACTAGGACATATTAACCCTTTAGGTCCAATTTAGGCCCCACTCACCTAATCAGATTGTGGCTGCTGCAGGGAACCCTTAGCTAGGGACATTTCCCCTGTAGCTGTAAACAGTTAGTGTATAGTGCCATTTGAAGACGCCACACAGCGATTTGCGGACTGTGGTCTGGGGCAAGACCACCACCGCACTATCAAAGACTATCAAATGTGAGACCCTCCTACCGGAGTTTACCCCACGCGGAGGCTTCGCTGACATCGACATCCCGGGATCAGTGGATCCCTTTTGTTTTCGGCCAAATCCGGGTGCTGGAGCACCTGGGCAGGTACCTCACAACGTACACCAACTATAACACTTTCAGTTACTGTGGGCAGCGCTGTCTCGCACAGTGGGTTGGTTGGCTCTTGTGGACACCAGGGAGGTTGGGTGCCCAGGAGCCCCTCAGTACTTTGAGGAAATCCCATTAGGGGTGGACACTACGGTTGGAGGGCACGGTGGGGCTACGGTCATGCGAGGCCTATATTGTATGTGGGTTAATGATATATCTATTTGTACCTGTGTTCAGTAAATTGGTATTAAATACAAGTGTGGGATCTTATTGCATTTGGTCCTGTGAAGGGGTTATCCGGCGCTGTCAGAATCCCTCACAGGTGGAGGCGTTGTCACCAGATGGATCAGGTACACCCCGGGCTCCCAGCAGTGGAGGTTCAGGCCTCCTGTGAGCCATTGGTAAAGCACCACACACTCGGTAGCCGCCATATTTCCCATAGGGTGGGAGAAACAGCTCTACATTTGGAGGCGCTGCTGAGATCTCAGCGCTGGGGTGCCCAATCTAAGTTCAAAAGCAGTCAGACCAAATTAGAGATCATGTCTCTACCGTCCCACCAGAGCGTTCACGAGTGGGCCCTACGACGCCACTCATCACCCCGCAATGTGGTCGCTATTAGTCAAGTCCCAGTTTCCCTGCCCAGTTTGCAAACCGCACTGATACAGATACCAGGGTTCACAAAAGCATGTATTGTGGACACTAAATGGGACACAGGTGTCCATTGGAGTACGCTCCTGATTGATTGTCACTGTAATATTCCAGTGGACAATGCCCCACAGTTCCTGCATCTTCCTGATGTCCCACCTAGTTGAAGTCCACTTATCTACCCTAGACTGAGCACCAGAACAGAAGACGCTAGAGCTGCTTCAAGCATAGAGGAGTATCAGGCAGCCGCAGCCATTTCTTCCCCAGGGAGCCCTAACCGGAGTGAAGCTGGCAGTCCTTGGTCCAGATGCAGTCAACACAGTGCCCGCGGGTCAGGGGAAGCTCAGTTATTCGTGGAAGCTCTGCAACAACTGATGGAGAAAATAGGTCAGTTGACTCTGGTGCAACCCTACCGCAAGTTGAAGGCCTTTTCTGGGATATTCCCCGCTCCTGTTGGAGAAGAGGGAATCATAGTATGGAAGGAAGATGCTCGCCAGGTAGTGGAGGAATGGACATGCACCGAAGCGGTGGAGATAGCGGTTTATGGAATGCCTGAGACCCCTAGTCTCCACGATGGTGAGCATGCATAGGGAACAGAATGGGGACGAAACGGCCATGAAGCTAGTGGATTTCATAACGGAGGTCTACGGTCTGGAGGACGATGAGAGTGAGCTCTGGGCGAAATACTATGCCCTTCGTCAGAAAGAAAGTGAGGAGCTATCAGCGTTTTTCCACTGTATACAATTGCTGTTGTGGCCGCTACTCACCCGCCAATTCATCCCTGCCTCCGGTGTGGATTAATTCCGCCGTAAGCAGTTTCTGCGAGGGTCAAGCCCAAACCACCCTATAGCCAATATGCTTTGGTGTGGCCTCATGCAAAGGAGTCCACCTACGTTCACAGGAATCTTGAATCAAGTGAAGGTACACGAGGCGCATGCGCGACTGCACTCTCCTAAGAAGTCTAAAGACCACCGCAAGGAAGAGTCAAATGGGGCATCTTGTGAGGATTCGCCATTCCGACGGTTCTGTCCCCTTAACCCTCACCTGTCCGTCAGGTTCCAGAAGCACTCAAAGAGGGCATCCCAGTGGTGGTTCGCGCGGGCTCTGTCGGTCTCCGCCCCTGTCTCTGCCGACAGAGGTACGCGGCACAGCGGTCGCACACATTCCTCCCTTCTCGTCTCGGGTCCCACCTCCGGTCTCCGCCCCCACACTGACGTGGGTGCCGTGCTCTCTCTAGAGGTCCCGCCCCCACTCCTAATCGGCTGCGCAATAGGATGCACCTGCACGATCCAGCAGCCTATCAGTGAGGGCTCCTCCACTTCCTGGTTGCCTCCCATTGGAGGGAGGTCCTTTATATACCCTGTAAGTACTCTCCTGCATTGCCAAGCATAACTCCTGTTTTGTGATGCTGCATCTCACAGCATCCTGCCTTGTCTGCTTCTTACCTTGCTTCCTGACCCTGCCTTGGACTTGGAACTTTGTGATACTCTCCTGCACTGACCCTGGCTTTGGAATACGACGACTCTACTCTCTGCAATCTTGACCCTGGCTACATACCCCAACGATCCGCTACTCTCCGCTCCTAGACCCGGCAAGTACCACGTTTACGTTGTCCTCTATAACCCTGACCCGGCTTGCAAGACTATCCTACACTCTAGACGCGACCTCGCAGTTGTGGTCGGCGTTCTATAGCAATCCCTTCCTCAGCCCCTCGGTCGTGCCTCGTTTGTGGTGAGCTACGCGTTACACGTCTGCCCTAAAGCCCAAGGAGGCGGAAGGCGCCGAAGACGATCCTCCTCACAAAGCACATGCCGCCGCGTCCAGGATGACCAAGAGAGGATTGCCTACCTACAGAACCGAGGTGAGCCAGAACGATGTCGTCTGCTACAACTTCGGCCAGAAGGGTCACTTCTCTCGGAGCTGGGGTGGTGATCGTACTAAAAGGCTTGACCAGAGGGAGGCCTATTGGTTTTTCATGTTGCAAACCAAGATCCCGCTTGGTCTTAATACCGACTGGAACCTGGGTCATTTTCTGTGATACTTTGGCCTTCCCTTCTGATCCTGTCTCTTTCTAGCATCCTATTTTCACCATGAGTGTTTTGTTTAACACATTGTCTTTGCATATTTTATGCTGTAATGCACTTATGTATATTAATATGGATGTAATATTATTTAGTTTGTTCTTAACACTTCTGGTGATCAGTTCCCTAATTTTACCACTATTTTTCCATTTTATGCTAGTTTAAGGTTAGGAAGCATATTGAATAAGCATGGATGAGATATATTACATTTGTTATGTCTCTCACATATAGACTATTTTATATTATTATGCTTGTTTTCAATGTGCTGTTAACAGGACTTGATTTGAGCTATTATTATCCTCATTATATTTAGCTATTTTCTATAACACATACCCTGTGCTTTCATCCTATTTTGAGTCATTTGTTTACATTTATATTACACATCTTAGTCACTTATATGTAGACTTAAACGAACTTATTATTAGATACATATTATACATTTTCTGGTTATAGTACCACTACCATTCTGTTACTAATACGGAAAAAAAATAATTCTATCTATCTATCTATCTATCTATCTATCTATCTATCTATCTATCTATCTATCTATCTATCATACATACATACAAACTCCCCGGGATCGAAACGTTGAACTGTGCAAGTATACCTGTTTTACAATATATTTCTTGATTTTGAATTGCTGAGTGCTGTTGCCTTATTACCTATTTGATAGTATTGTATGCTGTTTATTTTTATGATAACTGGCACCAGCCATCGCTGTTTTTACCTTTTGGTGTGCAGGATATTTTTCTAATATATATATATATATATATATATATATATATATATTATATATTCACAGCGCTTCTCCGTGTAGGGAGCATGCAGCTGGTGAAAACATTGGCCTTACATTTGTGAAAAACAGAAAGTGAATCCCAGCGCTTCTCCATTGAGCTATCAATAAATGGGAAAATAAATATACATAGTGAAAACTAAATCTGTAAGACAAAGGAGACTTTTGGTTACATCATTTGATCAAATAATGATAAGCCTGCTAACCACACCAAGGTAAGTCTCAGTAGCAGGTCCCTATGCTAAATGTATACTAATGTAAAATAGTGGTGCCCACTAGGAGCATGCTGCTTAGGATTTAATTCGGCCCAACATAAAATGTAAACAAATATATATATATTCACAGTGCTTCTCCGTGTAGGGAGCATGCAGCTGGTGAAAACATTGGCCAAGACAAGGGGAACAGAGGGTCTGAGTGTCAGTGGCACTCAGACTAGGCTCGAAACTCCCCTTAATTTCCAATCGCATGAAGCAGGTGACTGCTGCAGGGAATACCCCTTAGGCCTCAGCCATGTTAACCGCTTGCTGGCGGGAAGCGTGCTGAGGCATGTTCCCGCTCAGCACTGAGCCCCTACAGCCGCAATTAGAGCGGCTTTAGTAGGGGCTCACCTGCGCTTCCGCAAGCGCGCGGAAGCGCAGGTCTTAGTGGAATTTAAAATTCCCCTGCTTGCCGGCATGACAGGCCGGTCACGTGAGCGGTTCGCCCAATGAGGGCGAACCAGCTCCGTGACGTCACTGGCCCGCCCCCGGCCAGTGACGCGCCCGCCCCCGGCCCGCCCCCTGACGGCCCGCTGACGGCGCGTGCGGTAAGCAACCGCAAGGCCAGGGAAAGCACCCACTTTCCCTGAGCCTCAGCGCGCCTCAGCGAGCAAGCAGGGAGCATGGACTCAGCCTTAGGCCGAGTCCATAGAAGGACAGGCCGTGCTGAGGCGTGCGGACGCTCCGCGCTGAGCCCCTGCATCCTCAATGAGGATGCCTTGAGAGGGGGCTCACGCGAGTGTCCGCAGGCGTGCTGACGAGATGGAGGTTTCAGCCGAGCGCCAAGCTGTTTTTCAGCGCGCTGTCGGCTGAAAACCTCCAATCCCAGCACAGCAGTGTCGACGTCACGGCGCCGTGACGTCTGCGCCGTGACGTCGACGTCAGTGCGTCGCGGGCGATTGGCCCAGTGACGTCACTGCCCCACCTCCAACCACCTCCCCCCGGCTCCGATCGCGCCCGCTGGCTCGCCTGTATGGGCATGAAATCACCCAGATTTCAGCAGGCGAGCCTCAGCGTCAGCGCGGTTCGGATCGCCTCACCCCTCTATGGCCCGGGCCTTAGATAGGGACGCTTACCCATTTTACTATAGTGTCAGGGACACAAGGAAGACGCCGTGTTGTGATCGACTATCAAAGACTCTTAAAGGTCCACCCAACGCAGAGGCGGACACCATCGCTGAGGGCCACGTCGCTGGATCAGACAGATCCTCATTTCTAAGTCGACCGCACCGAGTATTGGAGTACCCGGCAGGTACCTCAACAAGTGCACCAACAGTTCACAGGAGAGGGCTACTCCTTACACTTTTTGGGTGGGCTGGAAACTGGGAAAGGGGCAGCAGGGTATTGGTGCCTAGCACCCAAAGTACATTTGGGACATTCACTGGTGGTACTGGGTAGGGTGCTCATTATACTGTGATGTGGTGTTATGTTATGTTGCATTCTGTAGTTGTTGTTACTGTATACGTTACTGTTCAGTAAATACTGCTACATATACCCTTGTGTGCAATTACTGACTGTATTGTCTTGACGGGCTATCCCACTGTGTGAGGATCCTTCCCAGGTGGAGACGCTGTTAATATATTCATTACACACACCCCGGGCTCCCAGTGGTGGAGTATCAGGCCTCCTGTTTGCCACTCAGGTAATAGCATCACACGTGGTCACCATAGACAAGGGGAAAGGGGGCTACATATATATATATATTTAAAAAAAATGTATTTTATTTATGGTGTGTGTATGTATTACTACTGTACGTGTATTACTACTGTGAAGCGCTATGTACACTAATGGCGCTATATAAATAAAGACATACATATCAACTTGGTAAATGTACTTATGTTTGTTCTGTACCTCTATTTTTTTCTTTATAGAAGCATTTTGACGTGTGATTATGACCCCTTTGGGTCGTATTTTGTAATATTTATTTCTTATATTAATGCATATATATTTTTTCATATTTTTCTTTTTCATTTGTTTTTTTTTCTTCTCTTTTTTTTCTTTTTCATTACTCCCTCCCTCTTCCCCTTCTTCTTCTTCTTCTTCTTCTTCTTATTCTTCTTCTTCTTTTTGCCCCCTTTTTCTTTCCTCCATTTTCCCTTTACTTTTCTTCTTCTGTTTATTTTATTTTTTGTCATGTCACTTGCAATTCTGTTGTGGTATACCAATATTTAGTTTTGTTTGTTTGTTTGTATGAATTTTCGATTTTTATATTTTGTTTGTATTATTGTCTGATTTGGGCGATATGGGGTTAATTTGTTCCCTTTTTTTGTTTATTAAAGTTTCTGTCCTTTGAATTAACTGGCCATGGTCATGCACCTATGAAGAGGGGGCGTGTACTATATATATACAGAATCGCGTGACATCAGAGATCCCTCTCAGTCTGTTGTTCTCAATGAGTAAAGCTTTATTTGCTTTGATTCCCTGTAGACCAATGGGAATACATGCTCATTATGGTCAATGGGAAATTGTAATGGATGTGTGTTTTTGGCGTCTGACGTTGGTCCAACCACACAGCTGTTCCCAATGGGGTTGGATGTATGAAGTATGACGAGTAGGCTTCCTTGAAAAGGTGAGTTTTCAGGGATTTTTTAAACATCTGAATGCTGGGTGAGAGTCTGATGGTACATGTTAGGGAATTTCAGTGAGAGGGGGCAGCACGGGAGAAGTCTTGCAGGTGTGAGTGAGAGGAGGTAATAAGGTGGGAGCAAATGCAGATGTTGTGAGCAGAACCTAGGTGGCATGCAAGTAAGTATTTGCGGGTGAGGGCTGAGATGTATGGGAGTAAGTCACTACTAAGGTTTCATATTTAATTCTAGAGGCTATGGGATGCCAGTGTAGGGATATGCGTGGTGGAGCTGTGAGTGAGGTAGATGAGTCTAGCATTACTTTGGATGGATTGAAGTTGAGCGAGGTGGACAAGGCGAATCCCAACTAATAGAAGGTTGCAGTAATTGAGGCTGAACATGAGTGAGAAAAGGGCGTATCTTGGTGAGGAATGAAGGCGAGATAAGAGTCAAATGATGCCTACAGTAGCTACAGTATATGTTAAAAAGCCTTTTTTTTTTTTTTTAACTCATAAACTTGTGTTACTTATTACATCTAATGCAAGTGCAACCAGAGATGATTGTTGTTGTTCAAATAACCAGTTGTGTATTGTATACATTGCCCAACAACTTTTAAGTATTCGAGTAACTTAAGTATTAAGAGTATTCGAGTTCTTTTAGAAAAATAGATTTGTTCACCGTTGATGGATAACATCAGTTAAATTATACTTCTTTTA
This sequence comes from Ascaphus truei, assembly GCF_040206685.1. NCBI lineage: Eukaryota > Metazoa > Chordata > Amphibia > Anura > Ascaphidae > Ascaphus > Ascaphus truei. The sequence continues at coordinate 276,044,734 of NC_134484.1, read as the reverse complement.
TCTTATCCATACTTTAAAAAAACACAAACGAAGGCAAGTTTGTGTAATATGAGCTTTTAAGATAAATTAATAAATTAACCTATTCCGTTTTAATGTCAATTACAAAGAGGTGTAAATGTTGGCAAATTTCATTGAACGTCTCTCCCATAACCCCAAATCCCTCCACTTCGGGGAAAGTTATTTAAATTTTGCCATTTTCGTGAAGGCTACAATTGCTCTAAAATGGTTCAAATGTCACCATCATTTTGCCATTTTCCGACATATTTTCAAGGTAGCATAAAAGTTCTGTAGAGGAAGCACAAAGAATAAATCCACATAGTGCAGACTGTACACAAATGTGTTTGTTAAATAAACATATAAAAATGCACTTACAAGTGGAAAGCTTATCTATAAGCTATTGCTTCTCAGCAGCTCCGTCTGTGTTGGCGTGCGCGCTGCTGAACCGCTGGTAATGACGTTACACTCGCTGTGCCAGGTGCGGATCACTCTCGGTTTGCTTGAGCAGCACACTCCTTTTTATTGCACATTTGCAAGTTAATTTATGACCTTGCATACTTTGATTACCTAACCTAGCATTTTTTCCCACTATTTTGGGGGCTAAAGAAAAGGCCAAACTTTTTGTACAGCCCAAGTAACAAATGAAAATAACTATGTAAATACACAATTAGGTATTTTGTGTCTTCCATAAGTTACTAAACCTGACACATTTTACAACATGGTCACGTCATATACAGTAGTGATCAAGTGAAATTGAAATGAGCACCTAGTTGGTGGGTCACTTTTAGCTTACTTTCTACAAAATTACATACAGTAGATGGCCTAGAGATTTTGCAAAGAAGCCAATGCAGAGTTTAATGTTGAATTCTGACAAGGAAATGTAGGTTGTATTTTATTTTGTATGGTTACATTATTAATAGCAACACATTTTGCTCAACAAATTTTACTTTAGATTAAAAGTGCATTCATTCAGTACATTTGTGAAGGATTTCACAATCCCGTTGGCTTCTTTAAAAATTGCAAATAGCATAGATTTGGTATGATTTATTTTACTGGAGAAGATTATGGGACTGATTCTATATGTGCCGAAGTAGGCGATTGGACCATTTTCAGATTCAATTCCTTATTGACTTCAATGCCGAATTTTGGTTTAAAACAGCTTGATCAGCTGCTACGGCAGATATAGTCTCTACTGGTCAAATTGAGGTTGAAAAGATGAAGATATGCCAACATTTTTGTTAGATTCTGGTGACATTCTCAGCAATTACAACACTAAGAGAAAACTGCAAAGAATGTTGCAAAATAAATTTGGAGAATGTGCACACTCTCCTGACGGGTAGTTAAACCTCTTTCTTTTCTTCTGCTCATCCTGGTTGACATGCTACAGTACACAAAGTGGTAAGGCGATCTTGACTTGTCAAGCCTTTTGTGTGTTGACTTGTACAGTCTTTGACCGTGAAATAGATCTGC
>NC_134484.1:275960767-276035767 GCF_040206685.1 Ascaphus truei | reverse complement strand
CCGCGCGCCCACAAAGCCTGGGAGCCCGCGCCAATCAGCAGTCAGGGGGAGTTTATTTATTTATTTATTTTTCAGCGCGAGCAGGGAAAATTTGAGCGCGAACGGGGGAAATTTAAAAAAAAAACACGTGTGCTGCTTGGGCCAATATTTACACGCCCGGGGGTTAAATCCACCCGCCCCGGGCGAGTAAATGTATAGGATTGTCGAACACTGTATATGTATGAATATATATATGTGTGTGTGTGTAACGGTTATTGCCCCCCCCCCCCAATCGCAGATAGGGACCATGTGGGGAAATCTACATATGTTACAGTGTGGTGCAATACCTGTTAGCTTACATTGCCTCCACCTGTGCAGGGATTCCAGGTATATAGAATGACCCCTGACACAGGACCCACAAATAGGAAACACATACAATGGATTATATATATGTAACTGTTTACTATATGGGCAAAACAATAACATCACATCACATCACATCACATCAATAATCACATATAGCAACACAGCTATGTTACCCTCTGCCACTAGCTGGCAGCTATAACCTTGCCCCAAACTGGGCTATACCCTTACACCTATACCCAAGTGTCCCAATAGTCCAGCAACCCACCCACTAGGCGTGATCAGCGCCTGTAAGGAAACCGGTATGTAGGGTACAGTTGGTGCACTTGTAGAAATACCTGCCCGGGCTCCTGCGCCCGGGTACAGCAACAACAGGAAAGGACCCATCTGCGTCCAACGCTGAATCCACAGCAATGGCGTCCTCTCCCAATCCAAATGATATCACCATACAGTCTCTATCTTGAGTGATGCAGGTCTGATCCCAGACACACTTGTCACACTGCTCCCTCCTTGTCAGAGCACGCAGCAGCGTCTGTCTCACTGACTAAACTACTGCTAAAAGGGTAAAGTCCCTACCTTAGGGCCTTCCCTACACAGCAGCTACACATATACTGGTGAGTTGGGCCTAGCTGGGGCCTGGGGGTAACCTGGCCTAGTGTAAGAAGCCACTTTCTCCTTACACACTTCCTCCCCCTCCCTTCTCCCAGCTCCAACTAACTCTTCCTGGTTGCACACAACATTTTATCCACATGCAGCATGAGAATCTGTAAGCCTCAGTGGCTGTCTGACTGCATGTGACAGGGATCATAGGGCAGTCCCCAGAGGCTGCTGGGAGTTGTAGTCCGTTATGGCCCTCTTTAACATTAGGGCCGCGTGCGCTATGTCTGCCGCGCCTGTGCAACCCTGTAATGGCCGCCACTGCTCTCTTCTGTGCCTGCGCGACCTTGGGGAGTCCCTGCGCTAAGGAGCACCATCTCTGCCCCTTCGCGCTCACTATATTGGCCGCCGCGTCTGCGCATGCGCGAGCCTCCGCGCCCGCGTGGACATAACAAAGATGGCGGCTCCGTGCCTCTGACGCCACGAGAGATGCGCTCGCCCCCGCAACTGCCTTCTCACTGGTGAAGGTAAGGGGAAGAGGAACGGGGAACCGGGGAGCCAACGGGGACCTGGCTATATTCTCCCCCTGGTGGAAATACCAACTTCCCCGCTTGGACAGCGTCACACAGCACAGAGTTATATAATAAAAATGCAGGGCATAGTATATACAACTTATCACAATTGCTTTAACGTCAACAGTGCATAACTTAATCATAACTGTTATACCCGAGGCCTGCTGAGTGTTAGCTGTTTGCTGAGACCAATTGTGGGGTGCCCCTAACTGATAATGTGGGGGTACCTCACTTTGACTTTTGTGAGCCTCCGCAAACTCATGGTCAGGTGCAACAGTCACTGGTTCCATACTATTTCCTCCCCCTGGTAGAAGGAATAGCACAGTGTCTCTTGGCCAGACCTTTACCCGGCCATCCGCGGCACAGATGCGGTAGGCCAGGAGATCTTGACCTTTTCCGCGGTCCACCACATGGTGAATGGAGCGCTCCTTTTTGTGCTTAAAGGAGGCAAATTTCAATGGGGCTTTCACAACACAGTCCTTGTCCCTAAGCACTTGGAGGCTTCCACTGGGAAGCGAGCGATTAGCAATGTCTCTGTACTCAAAGTCTCTGTTACATCCTGCAGGGGGTAAATGGTTGATACCTTACCACTGCATTGATTCACGTTGTCCAGCACATCATCAGGAACGCTGACTGTTACCACCTCAGCTGCACTGGACATCAGGGTAGAGTTGAATTGTCCCTCCACTTGGCAGATGGCCGGTACACACTGTTGATCCTGTACCGCCTGGTAGCAATCATTTGCTGGAAACTCAGGAGCGTTGGATCCCAGTCCTGGGACTATTTGAGTTGGAACGCACGGGCTCCCAGGTTGACAAGAGCCGCCATTTTGGACTGGGTCCCGCACCGTAACTTCCTCTTCTACTTCTACGTCCGGCGCCTCCATCGGAGCCTGTGGGGAGTAAGAGGGTATCTCACCACTCCGCTGGCTTGCGATGGGATCCTCTTCCTCCGGTCTCAACTCTGACTGTTCCTCCGATACACTGGGAGTCGCCACGGCCGTGGGACTCTTCTGCGGTTCCGGCCGCACCTGCGCTTGCTGTCGGGGAACGTCAATGTACAACAGGCCCACCGCCAGGTCATGAGCAATTTAACCTCGGGCCCACCGCAGAGCACGCGGCAGCATCTGGATACACCACATCTAGGGCACACGGACCCACAGCAGGCTCTGTATCCGCCGAGATAGTTGGCTCTGTGTCTTTGCAGGAGTAATCCGCCGGCTGGCGCATCACCACGAGTTGTTGGTCGCTGGAATTACTAAGAGAGGATGGGGGTAGAGACCCTGTGATTCCGGAATCTGCGGTTCAGGAATCTGCAGTCCTGAGTGTGGAACCGAGTCTAGAACCGGGGTGCACGGACCCCCTGGAACATCTGGTATAGCACACTGACTCGGTGTGGACACAGCGTCGCAGCTGTCCATTTTGGTCAATGTAGCTTGAAAATCTTGCGGTTCTAGAGCAGAGTCTTGAACCGTGGTTAGTGCACACGGGGCCTCCAAAACCTCCGTGGTTGCGCAAGGGGGGTTAACAGCATCGATCACCCCGGTGGAGAGGCCAATCGCACCTTTCTCTGCTGGTTCCGGCTCTAGAACCGACTGGAACCGGATCTGGAACCGCAGTTAGAGTGCACAAGTCTTCCGAAACTTCTGGGAGGTAGGTAGATTGATTACCTGCATTGACTGGCCCAGTATTGAAGCAGGTCTTGGCGGGTACCGGAGTCTCCAGCAGCGCTTGCTCCAGGAACTGTGCACCGCAGCCGAAACAGTAATGTCCCCAGATCAATTCGCAACCTGGGAAATCACATTTGGAGCATGGAGATTTGATACACTTCCTCCCTTCCATTTGTGCCACCAACACCCCAGGTGGTAGCTGATAGGGATCAAAGTCCTCACTACCAGGCATATTCAAGTCCTTTTGTAATCATGGACACAAAAGAACGGGTACGTTCACTCCTCTTATTCGCCAGACTCTCTACAACTGAGGGTGTGATTTACTGCATCCTGTACCTCTCTTATGGTGAACAGAAGTGGCTGATTGCTGCTCAAGGCGCTCCCTCCCCCTGGTGGAATCTAGAGGAGGGGCACCTTCTATCAAAGAATAGTTATGTCTCTGTGCTGAGCCACTCATATTGCAGGGGCAGGGCTCTGGTTTTCCCGCCAGTCCTGGACAGATTTTTGCAACATTTTTCTGTGCAGGCTGGCAGTCAGCAGCACATGTGCTCTCCTGACTTGGCAGGAGACGCCATTTTAGATGGGACTCACTGGATGAGGGAGCCTCCTTTTTGATTACAGTTCTGTTAATTTCACTAGGGCTCTGTGGGTATATAAGGGAGTAGCCTTCTGGTGGGGCCTCTGGTAGATGTAATACATGAGGGACAGTCTCTGAGCATATGTCATGCTCAGTGGCCAGTAGTAGGATAGTCCCCCGGCGTCGGCATTAGGTTTCCAGTCTACAAAATGGGCAGTGGCCAGACCCGGACAGTTCCGTACTTGCTTGCGCACTGTGAATACCCACGTGGAATTGGTGGATACTCCCGCCACGGCAACCGCGCGCCTTGGGGATACCTGCTGCGCTAAGGCCCAATCATGGACCTCTTGCTTTGATGGCACGGAAATGATGAAAAATTTGGATGAACAATTTGACACAAAATAAAATAGGGCACCCCAGGTCTGAGATCTCAGCAGCGCCTCCAAAAATGTAACGGTTAGTCCCCCCCCCCCAATCGCAGATAGGGACAATGTGGGGAAATCTACATATGTTACAGTGTGGTGCAATACCTGTTAGGCACACAGGAGGCCTGAACCTCCGCCACTGGGAGCCTGGGGTGTATCCTGGAACGTATGCTTACAGCGCCTCCACGTGTGCAGGGATTCCAGGTGTATAGAATGACCCCTGACACAGGACCCACAAATAGGAAACACATACAATGGATTATATATATGTAACTGTTTACAATATGGGCAAAACAATAACATTACATTAATAATCACATATAGCAACACAGCCGTGTTACCCTCTGCCACTAGCTGGCAGCTATAACCTTGCCCCTAACTGGGCTATACCCTTACACCTATACTCAAGTGTCCCAATAGTCCAGCAACCCACCCACTAGGCGTGATCAGCGCCTGTAAGGAAACCGGTATGTAGGGTACAGTTGCTGCACTTGTAGAAATACCTGCCCGGGCTCCTGCACCCGGGTACAGCAACAACAGGAAAGGACCCGTCTGCGTCCAACGCTGAATCCGCATGTAGGGGTGTTCTGTTTCCCCTTTGTACTTCGCTGCAGGGCGCAATCCCGGGTGGGGGGTGCTGTGGGAGTGTCCGGAGGTTCCGCGGCGGCCCGATAGCACAGGGCGCCGCCATGTTGTTAGGGCATTGCGCAATACCACTGTGCGACCGGAGGCACGGAGAGAGTGCACGCATGCACAGTGTAAGCGCGCGAACGGCTGGCCAATCACCCTGAGGCTCTGCAGTAAAACTACAATTCCCATGAGCCTCAGCAGAGCCACCTGACACCAGGAAACTAATAGGAGTGCAGGGATTGGTGGCAGGCAGGAAAGGGAAGCGTGGGGGAGGGACCACACTAGCAGAGGGCACCGGAGGAGCTAGGGGAGGGGGTCGTGTTTGTGCAGGGGGTCAGTGACCCACCTGTGTAGGCCAGATTCCCCCTCAGGTCCAGTGCAGACCCTGAGTCACCCTTAGCTTGTGGTGCTGCAGGGAAAGCCATAGAGAAAGAGACATTCTATTCCCTTACTGTAGTAGCAGACAGGGACACAAGTGTTCTTCCTGATCTGCTGTGTGTGTGTGCAGCGGTTTGGGCTCAAGCTGCTGGACATTCCCAACTCGTGAGAGACTACGCTGGATCGGCGGATCCTTTTTGAAGTCTGTTGCCGGCTGCTGGAGTAGCGGAAGGTATTTAATAAGTGCACCAACACCGGTACCTTCAGGCGCTGATCCCGCCTTGGGGGAGGGTTCTTTGGGGACACTGGGTTGAGTGACCAAGGGACTGCATATACTTTGGACACGGTGTGGGGTGCATGCGGTGGTGGGAGTGACATTACTCAATGAAGAGAATGTCCAGTGTATATTTACTGAATATCAGCTATTCATGTACTGTACCATATGTATGTTATTCCTAATAGGTGTATGCTAAGGTTTTGCTATTACGTATTAGTAAAAGGTTACAACGTTGAGGCTTGTTATCATTATTCTTACTTAGGGGAATCTCACTTATTGGGGATCCTGGGTAAGTGGAGGCGCTGCCAAGAATATATTGTTACCCCAGTCTCCCAGTTAGCTGAGGCCCAGATCTCGCTGAGCTAGCAGGTACATACAGCACTAGTAGTCTCTCTATATCAGCAGGAAAGAGGGCTTCACGCAGCAATGGCGTCCTCTCCCAATCCAGATGATATCACCACACAGTCTCTATCTTGAGTGATGCAGGTCTGATCCCAGACACACTTGTCACACTGCTCCCTCCTTGTCAGAGCACGCAGCAGCGTCTGTCTCACTGACTAAACTACTGCTAAAAGGGTAAAGTCCCTACCTTAGGGCCTTCCCTACACAGCAGCTACACATATACTGGTGAGTTGGGCCTAGCTGGGGCCTGGGGGTAACCTGGCCTAGTGTAAGAAGCCACTTGCTCCTTACACACTTCCTCCCCCTCCCTTCTCCCAGCTCCAACTAACTCTTCCTGGCTGCACACAACATTTTATCCACATGCAGCATGAGAATCTGTAAGCCTCAGTGGCTGTCTGACTTCATGTGACAGGGATCATAGGGCAGTCCCCAGAGGCTGCTGGGAGTTGTAGTCCGTTATGGCCCTCTTTAACATTAGGGTCGCGTGCGCTATGTCTGCCGCGCCTGTGCAACCCTGTAGTGGCCGCCACTGCTCTCGCCTGCGCGACCTTGGGGAGTCCCTGCGCTACGGAGCGCCATCTCTGCCAGTTTGCGCTCACTATATTGGCCGTCGCTTCTGCGCGGACATAACAAAGATGGCGGCTCCGTGCCTCTGACGCCACCGAGAGACACGCTCGCCCCCCGCAACTACTTCCTCACTGGTGAAGGTAAGGGGAAGAGGAACGGGGAACCGGGGAGCCAAAGGGGACCTGGCTACATATAGATCTATCTTTAGCTATAAAATGCCAAAGTATGTTGCCTTGTATATATCTTTATTTATATAGCGCCATTAATGTACATAGCACTTCACATTAGTAATACACACAACAATCATGTAAAAATATATAAATAACACATAATAGGAAGAAGTGATTCAGTCATAAAAGTAACATTTAGGAAAAGGCATCCCTGCTCTGAAGAGCTTACAATCTAATTGGTAGGTAGGAAGAACATACAGAGACAGTGGGAGGGCATTCTGGTAAGTGTGTCTGCAAGGGATCAAGCTTTATATTTCAGGTGTATAGTAATAGCCACGGAGCTACTAGTATGCTTCGTTAAGCAGGTGTGTTTTAAGATGGGTCCTAAAGGTGGATAGAGAGGGTGATGGTCAGATTGTGAGAGCAAGGGCATTCCAGAGGTGTGGGGCCTTGATTAAATTTGGTCAGTCCTGATGCAATATAACCTGCGTATTAATTTGCTATGGTTTAGTTTACATTTCCCTTAATTTACAAGGCTAAATAATTTGGGATAGGCTGCTGCTTTAAAAGGGGGGTGGGGGGGGGGGGGGGGGGTGGGGGTGAGGTAATTAGTACAGCTCTCAATGTAAGACTTTATATGTAGTTTTTTTTTATATGTAAAAGGCTACCATCTAGTGGCGTAACCATATATCACTCTGGTTTCCAGGATTCAGTGTATTTATATATTTTGCATCACATAGAATTTTCAGAGCAATTGTTATTGGGCACATATGAAGGACAGACTGAGGTTTTGAAATGTCCTGTATGTATCATATCTATGAAGAGTGCTCTTCTTTGTCCATTAAGAGTTATTACAACCCTTATTTATGGTACATTGTACGGTGGAGGGTTTTTGTCACTTATTTTTACTCACCATAACTTTTTTAATGTCTGCTTCACATTGCATAGCCGGCAACCATCCTCACACTGATGAGACCCAAAAGGTTGAAAGAGCCAATAAAATTAATTGGGAGATAATGTCACAGCTTTGTATTGGTAACCCTACAGTCATATTTGCAGTTCTCTCTTCCCCTCCTTCTCTCTCCTCAATGTTTTTTCTTTTACGGAATCAAAATACTCCCCCACCAATTTTGAAGTTGTTTTTATTCCAAGAGGAGTATAGCTATGTGTGTGTATATATATTTTTTTGTGTGTGTGTCTATAAGTGCAATGAATATCAGTGTAAAAAGAGTGATTTTCATAAATCTAGAAACCTGAATTAGTGAAGGGTTCCCTATTATATAAAATAGCTCAATGACTAAAATATAATATACAATGATAATCGAATAATGAAAAAGTGTTAGCTCTTGTGTGTGCTAGGTACTGTATATGTAAAATTAATTAATACTATATGGTGATACAAATATACATGTGAATGATAGTACTGACGGATAGATGTGTGGAGATGTTGAGAGTCCAATGAACCAAAGGATAAGTAAGTCCCAAAAGAAAGCATATATTGACAGTTTCTTAAAATATATAAAAAAGATAAACGCAACAAATTGCTGGCGCGACACCGTTCAATCATGGAGGATATAAAAATGCTTAATCTGAAACTATTACACCATGATAAAGCGCATTGTGCGTGAAACGCGTAGGTGTGTCTTTTACCTCGCTTTTCATCCCATGTCATTCAATAAATATATATATATATATATATTTTTTATGGGTGTCCTTTTTCTATTTTGCTGCACGACCTTAGTCACTTTTTAATTTTTTTTTTAAAAAATAGTTTTGAATAACATTAAACAATATAAATACAATAATTCATGGGGGAGGGGGCGGAAATCTTCAATATATATACCCCTACACTCCCACAACCCCCCCCCCCCAAATAGTTCATATTATCTTAGAACCTAGTAAGAACACCAAATATTGCCACAAAACACAAAAAGACACCTTGCCGATATCTGAGACCACCTCTTCTTTTCAGAATAAATAGAACTATACATGAGTTTTTAAAAAAAATCAATTTTAATTGATTATATATATATATATATATATATATATATATATATATATATATATATATATGCAAATATATATGTATGCTCATCTGCATGTCTTAGGCAGGTCTGCAACCCCGCCTTTCTATATATATATAAACAGAAAAAAAACAGGCGCACTCATAGCGTAAAAAAGTATAACAAGTGATTTATGGAGTCAAGGATATAAAAAACACACACAAACAAAACAGAATAAAGAGCGATTTTGAGTACAACTCAACCAGCCAGACGTAGGAACCAGGTGTCGGGTGACTTCAGTAAAGTATCCAGTGTGGGTGAACTGCAGCAACCTCAGTAGTAGCCTCCGAGTACCGGGGAATATGAGGAATGCCGCCTTCCTCCAAGTCCAGCGTCACAGCAGTAAGTTCTCACTCCAAGTACCGCGAGAACTCGATGACGTCAGGGGATACAACCGGAGACAGTCCCCACGAGTACAACAAGTGACCGGCTGGGATCAGTAGATTGCTAATAAAGGGTATTATCCCATATGCAGAATAGTGAGTAATGTTAAATAAAACTGGACAATATCACGTCCACATAACACTCCCTACGCGTTTCGTCTCAAAAGACTTCATCATTGTCTTTAAAAAAGCAAGGTGTCTGAAGACCATGATAGCCCCAAGTAGACTTAAACCTATTATTGATTTACATTCTGTAACATCTAGTAAGACCCTAACAAGGGGGAATTTCCCTTGTGGTAGGAATAAATGTATTACTTGTGGGCATATAAAGAAGATTCATTCTTTCAAATCCTGTTCTAACGGTTCTGTACATGAGATAAAAAATTACATAAATTGCCTTAGTACTTATGTTATATATATTATTACCTGTCGTTGCGGTCTACAATATGTGGGCCGCATGTCAAGAACTTTAAGTACTAGGTTTCTCGAGCACCGTAGCAATGTGAAACATGGTCTCCAATCACATTGCTTATCACGGCACTTTGATAATACACATAATAAGGATCCCTGCTCTTTGTCCATCTTTGGAATCGAGTCCATCCCACCTTCCCTTTCGGAGGGTGATAGGTTCAAAAAACTGTGTGTCCGGGAGACCTACTGGATATATGTACTTGGTACATTGTATCCGGGGGGTCTCAATGACACAATAGATATTTTTGTGCTTGTCGTTGGGGTGTGGGTCCTCACGGAGGTCTGGGTTGAACGATTTACTTTGTTCCCTCCGTGATGACATGCGTATACCACACTGGCTCAAGTGGTGTTTTTGATGGTCCTTTTGACAATTGTCTAGATATGGTGTTATTATTATTTTTAACACAATTATATCATTAATATATTGTGTATGTAGTTCTATCCACTTTTGGGTTCATCAGCTTCGCCTGTGTGACCACCATTGATCTTGCTCTTTTTCTGTTTTGTATATATATTTTTTTATATTTTCTTTATATATATATATATTATATATTTTATATATTTTTTATGTGTATCTTTTATATACAGGCATACCCCGGTTTAAGGACACTCACTTTAAGTACACTCGCGAGTAAGTACATCTCGCTCAATAGGCAAACGGCAGCTCGCGCATGCGCCTGTCAGCACGTCCTGAACAGCAATACCGACTCCCTACCTGTACTGAAGCTGTGCGCAAGCGGGGAGACTATAGAGCCTGTTACAAATGCGTTATTTATATCAGTTATGTACGTATATGACGATTGCAGTACAGTACATGCATCGATAAGTGGGGAAAAGGCAGTGCTTCACTTTAAGTACATTTTCGCTTTACATACATGCTCCGGTCCCATTGCGTACGTTAATGCGGGGTATGCCTGTACATTATATTTATGTTTTTCATTGTTTAGATATATTTTTTGTCATCGTTTGGTTGTATTTTCCCCATTTCCCACCCACCATATATTGTTGTCTATGCATACATCCAATCCCCCTGGTTCCTTCCCACTTTCCCCTCCTCTTTTTCCCCTCCCCCCCTTTCCACCCCATTCCTTTTCCCTCCCCTCCCCCCTTCTTTTATTCCCTACCTACATTATTATTATTCATATTTTATTTCATTTCCATCCTCTGGTCTCTCTGAATCTCCTCTTTATTATTATTATTTATAGATATATTCTATTAAGTTATAGGTTTGTCTATTTATCATTTGAAATGGTTATTTATTTTATTTATTATCTGTTTATCATCTATTCAGCCAATGATGTTTTATTATTATTGCATCTAAATATATTCTAATGATGTTCTATTACTGCATCTAAGTATATTCTAATTACTAACTATATTAGGTGCAATTCATTTTATAATTGTATGTATATTTATATATATTTGTTATTGACTTGTATATTGGTATTACAGTATGCAATTGTATTAATGTGTTTATTTGGTTATATATAGGATTTCATCGTAGTATTTCTTCTAGTATTGATGTTCATTCTAGCCCTTGTATTTTGGATAGTATAGGGGTTAAAATTATTTTCTTATAGACCTCTTGTATCCTATTAGCAATTAGTGGTTCTCTGTGTCTTGATTGGTCTAACTTACTATAAAACGTCTCACACCTATCCTATATTCCCCTGATGAAGTCTTTTGAGACGAAACGCGTAGGGAGTGTTATGTGGACGTGATATTGTCCAGTTTTATTTAACATTACTCACTATTCTGCGTATGGGATGATACCCTTTATTTGCAATCTACTGATCCCAGCCGGTCACTTGTTGTACTCGTGGGGACTGTCTCTGGTTGTATCCCCTGACGTCATCGAGTTCTCGCGGTACTTGGAGTGAGAACTTACTGCTGTGACGCTGGACTTGGAGGAAGGCGGCGTTCCTCATGTTCCCCGGTACTTGGAGGCTACTACTGAGGTTGCTGCAGTTCACCCACACCGGATACTTTACTGAAGTCACCTGACACCTGGTTCCTGCGTCTGGCTGGTTGAGTTGTACTCAAAATCGCTCTTTATTCTGTTATGTTTGTGTGTGTTTTTTATATCCTTGACTCCATAAATCACTTGTTATACTTTTTTACGCTATTAGTGCGTCTGTTTTTTTTCTGTTTTTATAGATATCTTCAAGGAAGTGGTGTTCCCTTCATTCGGGCTGCAGAGACTCTTTTGGATAGCATTTGGAGTATTTTTCGGATTTGTATTTTTATATTTTTTATGGACTTTTATCTTTTATTATCATAAATTCTATTTATGTATTGTTTATTTTTATTTATCCATTTTGTATAGTATAGGTTTTTTTCATCATTTATTGTCTTTTTATATATATAGTGGGTTTAGGTTGGCGCCACTTTCTTCCTTCTTTTCTGTCTGTGTGTATATATATATCACAATATGATATATATATCACAATATATATATCACAATATGTCACAATATACATATATATATATATATATATATATATATATATATATACAGCTAAACCCCGTTATAACGCGCCTCGCTATACCGCGATTCGGTTATAACGCGGTTTTCCTGTGGCTCCCGTTTAAAAAAAAAAAAAAAAAAATTAAATTTTTTTTTTTAAATTTTTTTTTGCACACTGCACACACTCCCAGCACACACTCTATACTGCACACACTCACACTGCACACACCACACACTCCCAACACACACACTCACTGCACACACACTCACAGCTCTCACAATACAAGTCATGCAATAGCAGTTCTCTTGATGAAATACAGCTGAACGACATGTATGTTTTTTTTTAAATAAAGAAACAATCCAAAACTGAAAGTATTGCATGCAAAAAAAAGTGTTTACAAATAATTACAATGGTGTGTTTCTATAGCACAAATAGATTACAAATGACACGCTTACTATGAAATTGAATTATGCATACAAACTGGTGCCACACACCACTCTCCCACTATACACATTTTGCTTGCACAGCCTTATACTGGCATTTTGTATGCATTTTGCCAAAGACTTTAGAAAAGGTCTACGTGCACAGCATTGATGTGACATTAGCCCAAATTCCTTTATCACGGAGCAACACAAGTGCAAAGACAGATCTTGTCCTTTTGTGTCATACAGCTAAGAACGGTTATACATGAACAAACTGACAGATATCCAACTCCTCCTATCGGAGGGGCCCAGTCGGTCAAACTCTTCCCCCCCTTCTAATAAATAATGGCAGCTGTCTGAAAAACATTATAACAGCTGGGCAAAACAATCAACTCGAACATGAATAGGTTTACTAAATGAAATCTCGGAAAGCAGACAAAAACAGCAGCTCGCGGCAGCCCGCTGCGTGGCTTTCTACCTGCAGTTGCATAAACTGACGCTCGTAATCTGCAGGACTAGAAAATTCATTGCAAAAGGAGGGGAAAAAAATGGCTGCAGCCGTGAGCTCAGCTAGCTGCTCTGAAAAATATCTCCACTGTATGTCAAGCCATTAACTCCCTGAAGCCTGCGCTACACTGCCTGTCTACACAGGAATTGATCGCATCCTCAGTTTTTTCCCCTGCATTCTTCTACAGACTACAAAGGGTCCTTAACTCCTCTCTAGGCTTTAAACAAAAATGCAGGAACAGTGGTTGAGTGGTAAAAAAAACAGGCTGAAGGGTTGGAGCAGTAAGCGACACTTGATTAACTCTTGCAATGCCTTGTTGCATATGGGATTTCAAAATGCATAGACCACCAAGTAACACAGACAAACCTATTTACAACAGAAATGCACAAAGAAGGCACTAAAGATCACATGTAAACCATTCTACTCTCATAAATTCACTACAAAGGAAACTGCATTGCCAGTTCACCTTATGGAGTAAAACTGCCTTGAAATAGAAGAAAACATTTCTGTTTATTTTTTATTGAACAGCACAAAAAGCAGACAAAGGTTTAATGTTAAACTGCTCATCACTTGACCTAGTCAAGAGATAGAGATATACACACACATAGAGAGACAGAGATATACACACATATAGAGAGACAGAGATATACACATATAGAGAGACAGAGATATACACACAGAGAGAGACAGAGATATACACACAGATAGAGAGACAGAGATATACACACATATAGAGAGACAGATATACACACATATAGAGAGACAGAGATATACACACAGAGAGAGACAGAGATATACACACATATAGAGAGACAGAGATATACACACAGAGAGAGACAGAGATATACACACATATAGAGAGACAGAGATATACACACAGAGAGAGACAGAGATATACACACATATAGAGAGACAGATATATACACACAGAGAGAGACAGAGATATACACACAGAGAGAGACAGAGATATACACACAGAGAGAGACAGAGATATACACACATATAGAGAGACAGAGATATACACACAGAGAGAGACAGAGATATACACACATATAGAGAGACAGAGATATACACACAGAGAGAGACAGAGATACACACACACATACACATGCTCTGACCTCCCCGGCAGGCTGCCATTGAAGAAAAAAAACCACACGGCTGCCGGAGGGGGTTGGGAGGGAGAGGGGAGGGAGAGGGGAGGGGCTGGGAGGGAGAGGGAGGGAGGAGAGATGAATCGTCGCCATTTGTAGGGCTTCCGGCCACCTCTTCCTTCCTTCCCTCCTCACTCCCTCCCGATCAGGTGCGCGGCGGCCATTTTTTTTTTAAATTAGCGCGACCCCGTTACTAACGCGGTGGTCTCGGGGTGGACCCCGAGGACCGCGTTATAACGGGGTTTAGCTGTATATATATATATATATATATGTATATTGTGACAGACGGCTTACTCCGGGGCTCCGCCGTCTGTCCGGGACTGTTAGAACACGGTCTTTTAGGGTAGGTTAAATGATGAGACGTCACGTACTGTTCCTTTAAACAGGACTGCCACAGTGCAAACAGAAAACAAAGCCAAACAAAAAGCTGCTCATCTGAGCGATAACTTATACTGAGATATCCCTGACTCAGGGTTGGAAGTGGCTTGTCCACTTCCACCAACAAAATAAGTATCTTTGCAGTCTTAGACAAACAAACAGAAAGTTTCAACCTGTTTGGGGAAGAGGTTTCTCCGCCCTCTTAGTTCAGCAGCCTTCCAGCCTCCAGGCTCTTGGGGAGAGGGGGAAGAGGAAACAGGAAACAGGTCTTATATACCTGATCTCTAATCAGCATGACAGGTGACAGAAAACAGGCAGCAGACAAACTGTGGAATGGAGTGCATGTACCACGAGGCTGCCCTGTTCAGCCTCGACAGGACAGAAACTGTTCAGTATCCTGGGAGCCCTGTACAGTATATGGAATTTATTACCATCCCCTGGTTTCTGTCACAATATATATATATATAATCCAATGCACAGCCGACACACCATTTGCAAGTAAATAAGTTTTGGTGCTTATCCCATAAAGCAATAACAGACCATACGATACCGGTTGCAACACGACATCAAGGGATAGCACGCAGGTAAGTAAATCATAAATTTTCTATATTTGATAGAAGACACAAAAAACGACGTTTCCGTCCCCCAGTGGGACCTTTCTCAAGGTGGTGTAGTATATATATAAATATCTATCCCCCTGCATCATCTGGTCTCGTTTTGATAGAATTATGTATTTCCAAATAAGACAAGAAAGGAAACCAGATAACCATGAATGTTTTTGTGTAAGGAAAAAGTAATGCTCTCTAAAGCACCCAACAAAACCACTAAAGGAGCCAACTGGACACTAAAACCAGTAATTTCCTTTTATGATTGCTAAAACTTGTATCCAAGAGGTTTGTATTTTAGAGCAAGACCACCATATATGAAAAAATGAACCTTCTGTAACAGTGTTTCCCTGGGCCCTTCTGATCCTCACCCCATATGTGAGATACTGTCCCAATTACATGTCTGTGTAGTGTGGTGCACCTGCTGGCTCACAGGACTCCTGAGTCTCCCGCTTGTTGGTAATGGGGATTTCACCAAGACAGGCGTATGAGGTAGTGCAGAGTTCTACTCACAGTCGGTACAGCGCCTCCATCCCCTCCAGATCCCCACGGTAGCAGGGAGGAGTTTCTGAAAGGGAACTCCTAGGTGCATCTTCTCCCTGAGTAACTCCACGCACAGGCAAGAAGGGTCTTTTCATGGGCATCTTTATTAGCATGTCGAGTGGCAGACTGCCCATCACAGCGGCTGACACTTAGCCGCACATCTTGTAGTGGCACTCCATTCAGAAGGTTCCTCCTGACTCTTTAATCAAGTTGTCTTTCCACCTCTCCCCTAAGGGAGACCACCAGCTGTGCCAGAGCCCTGGACACAGTGTGTAATCAGTTTTGTCTTTTTGTCACTCTGACAGACAGACTTGAACTGCTGCAGACACAAGATGAACACCTTGACTCCCACTCTGACTCTGCAGAAGAACCACTAACTTTAGGAAGTGCTGTGCAATATATAGGCTCCAGAAAGACCCACCTCTGTGTCACTAACAGTGGACACAAAGCATGCTGTCACTTCCTTTGCTACATATGACACATCACAGGGTTTGAGGGCAAACCTCCATGATGACTACTGGCAACCCTGCCTTCTTACCAGGAATTACTGCCAGCATGAGAGAGATATGTTCACCAATTTTACACATGGCTACACTTCCATGGAACAGTTACGCCAACATCTGTCTGAGGCTACAGGATATATTTGTTTTAATCTGGAAGGTACCAAATGTCAACGAAATAGAACCTTATAGGAATTTTCCCTATGAAGAGTACAAATGGATGATGAAGATGCTCTAAACCAGATTTCAGACCATTAAGTATCAGAAATTGTATGCCCCACATATCTTTCCCAAGCTGAAAAGTACTTGGGTTGTATGTTACTATTGATGCGAATAAGTATATTGTAGATCGATGATATAAGACCTGAAGTAGATGTAGAAAGATTAAGTATATCCCCAAAAAGTGTAGTTTCTTGTATTGCAGATTTCTTAATATTTGGCTGTGATTATCCAATGTGTAATTTGAAAGTATTTCTCAAACAATCCAGGGGGAGCATGTAAGGGAAGAGAAGACAAAAGAACACACAATATAAGTGTAGATGTATGGGAAACTGAGATAAGGCACGTAGTATATTCTTGGCTCGTATGTCCAGCTTACTCACAAGATGTAAATTAATAAAAAGCAGGTGCAAGAAGGGCTGCTACCCGTGTAGTATGAGTGTAGTCAGGATCCCCCCTCAAAGGAACAGTCAGCGATGAGATGAGTTATATGAGAGATGAGAAAAAGCTACATAGCGCGATTAGGCTGATAGATATTTTCTTTATGTAAAAAGTATATAAAATGCGCACTTACAATGTCATCGCTGACTGTGCCTTAGAGGGGGGATCCTGAATACACTCATCCTACATGGGTAGCAGCCCTTCTTGCAACTGCTTTTTATTCATTTACATCTTGTGAGTAAGCTGGACATACGAGCCAAGAATATACTACGTGCCTTATCTCAGTTTCCCATACATCTACATGTATATTGTGTGTTCTTTTGTCTTCTCTTCCCTTACATGCTCCCCCTGGATTGTTTGAGAATTACCTTACATCTTGGAACCCGTGAGACAGGTCCCACCAGAGGGTTTGAGCTGGGCTATTAGACTCACACTTATTTTTGATTGTCACATTTTTAAATTATTTTGTGTAATTTATATTAGTTCTACACACTCACTATTTTTAATTTCATTATTAAGTTGTTCGCGCCTTTATATTCACTTTTTCACTATTAATTTGAAAGTATTGAAATCTACTATTTTCTTCCAAATCAAAATCAGATTTGCATTGTGAAAAAGATTTACCATATTTCCTCAATTCTAAGACGCACCTTTTTTAACATTTTAACATGTCTGAAATCGAGATGAATCTTAGAATCGATGTCTTTGAAAAAAAAAACGAGTCTGCAAAGGGGCGCTGCCTGAGTACCGGCCGGGCGGGAAGCCGGAGCCGCAGCAGTGGGAAGGGCTGCTGGGTTACCCGCAACTGGGGGATCCGGTGTTCGAGTTACTGAAGGAGGGAGTCGCTTACAAGGGAGGCCGGGAAGGAGGACGGTGGAGGGATGCAGCTGACTGCCATGCGCTGTTGAAGAGCTGGGACAAAGCCAAGATCTACAACATCAAGACGAGGCACAAGGTGCTGGAGCTGACGGCGGAGAATGAGAGGTTGCAGAAGGTGGAACAGCTGGGCACGGTCAGGAACTAATGTAGTATTCTTTTTTTCCCCCGAAAATTATAATTAGATCAATGGTGTGTCTTACAATCGATGGCGCCTTAGAATCGAGGAAATACGGTAATCTGATTCTGATAATACAAATTGGCCACTTTATGGCAACCTCCAAACTCCCATGGGTCATACAAACCTGAGGCCAATGCAGGATTAAATTCTGGATTTTGCAATATTGGATTCAGAGGAGAAGGAAAAGAAGATACTTTGAGGAAATTCAATGTTGTGTCCCATATCCCCAGAGTAAAGACAATTATAGGCTGTTTATAAAATTCCTTAGGTAACCAAATAATCTTATGAACGGGAATTTTGGTAATGGCATGATCTATATCTACCCATTGTTTGATACCAGCACATGCATACCAATCTCTAAGAGTTCTTAAATGGGATGCTAAATAATATTTATGGATATCTGGACAACCTAATTCTCCTTCCCCTTTTTTCTGACATAAAACATGTTTAGCTACCCAAGGAGGTTTATGATCCTATATAAACTTCATTATTTTGGATTGAACCGAATCTAGGATGCTTTTAGGAATATTCACAGGCAAAGCTTGAAAAAGATATAATAGTCTTGGTAAAATATTCATTTTTGTATTTATAATCCTGCCAATCCAAGAAATCTCATAAGAATGTCACTGTAGAGGATTCTTATTAATATCCTTATGAAGATTTTGAAAGTTTTATGCTTTATTTAAAGTATTGTAAGAGTTGGTAATGTGAATACCCAAAAATTTGATATACATTTTTGCCCATTTGAAAAGGAAAGAGATTAGCATGAAAATCAATTTGATCACCTGGCAGAGTGAGATTGAGAATTTCTAATTGATCAAAATTAATCTTTAATCCAGAAACAAGATAAAATATATTAAGCACTGCAATTAATTCATTCAAAGACTGCTCTGGATTTGAAACAATAAGTAAGATGCCACCTGCAAACAGAAATGTTATAATGAGCTGGACCCATTTGAATACCTGTAATTAGATATACCGCCCTAATCTTTTGCGCTAATGGTTCCAGAACTATAGCAAAAATAAGAGGTGAAAGAGGACAACCCTATCTGTTAAAGACCCATTAACTAAAACCTGAGCACGAGGAGTTTTATAATGAGCTAATATGAATTTGATAATGTTAGGACCTAATCCAACTTTGTATAATACTTGTTCCATATAGACCAATCTACTCCGTCAAACGCTTTTTCTACATCCAAAGCTAAAGCTACTGAAGGAATCTAATGTTTTTTAGTATACTGAACCAAATCTAGATTTTTACAAATGTTCTCAAAAGTTTGACGCCCTAAAATAAATTCAAATTAATCATTATTCGGGAAGCAAGTTTAGTCCAATGGCTAATATTTTTTATAAATAATTTAGCATCTAAATTAAGTAAAGCAATAGGCCTATAAGAGGTACATACTGTAATTCCGGATCCTTATCTGACTTAAGAACTAAAGAGATTGAAGCATCCATCATAGATGGAGTAACTTGTTCAGAAACTAGAAATGAATTAAAAAGATTAGTTAGATGGAGGTGTAAGAAGAAAAGAGACATTTTTTATAAAAAGATGCAGTATATCCATCTGGACCTGGAACTTTATGCAACTTTAAAGTTTTAATGGCCGTAGCCACTTCTTCCTCTGGCATTGGACACTCCCGTATTTTCCTATCCTCCTCCGAAATCTGAGGTAGTGATATAGACGTGAAACACACAAGTAATCACAAGGATTACATAAAGCTCCCAATAATAGCACTCATGTTAGACAACACTATAGGTAAAAGTGTCATTACAATGGAAGCCAAAAATAGCCTAATCCCACAGTGGGGTCAGCCGCAAAAGGTCACACTCAATAAAAATAATAAAGTTTTATTAAACAATTAAAACCCGACGAAACACCATAAAAATGCATAGTTAAAAATCCCCAAAATGTATGGAGGTGAGAGGAATAGGCAGTGTAATATTATACCTAATGCCTTTGTCACACAGACTGATAGTAATAGGATGTACTCACAACAACAGTCTCACACAAACTCTGTGTGAGGCTGTAAAAGCATAAATAAAGCCAACTACGCAGCAGTAGAGTATTACTTTATAACTCCCAAGAGACACTGAATAAGTCATCCATACAGTGAATATACAACCTGATATGATGTGTCCTGCGCATATAGGTGAACAGCTGCAGGCCTGGGAAGTATCCCAGACTGATCTCGCCTCCAAACACAAACCACGTGAGCGTCAACGTGATGACGTCACGTGTACCCCGACGTACGTTTCGCGCATCACAGTGCGCTTTCTCAAGGGGGAGGAGTGGATCGTAATGTGCAGTGTGACCTAATATACCCTCCCAGATAGGGGAGGGGCAGACAGATTGCCTATTATAATCGTACCTAGCAATGACAAGGAAGGGAAAACAAATAAACCCTTAACAACAAATAAATAAGGAATCGAGGGGGTGGAGGTGGGAGGGGAGGGGGAGGAAAGGGGAGAGCTGGTATATACAGTGGATCATAACATGAGTGATAATACACATAAAAACATATAAAAAGCGCCCATAAGTAAAAAACATACACAGGCAAGAAATGGCATACACAGGGAGATGCTTGTTGGATAGAGAAAAATTTAAATATAATAAAATGGGGATGTGTAGGAGTGAACTACCCAGACGGATCCGCCTATAGAGTCAAAACGGAACCTACTAAGCTGGAATTAAATAGTACCGGGATCCCTCTACCCAAAATCAAAGAAAAGGAGAAAAAATGAACCCTTCATTAAGACCGTGCAGTGAAAGTGTGTTTAACAGATAAATCCACCTACATTCACATTGTCTTAATTTGATGTCCCAGTTGCCCTTGCGGTTGGCCCCAGGGTATATGAGCTATGCCCATAAAACGTAAATTGGAAGCATCTCCCTGGTGTATGTCATTTATATGCCTCGCCACTGGTGTATCAAGTTTGTTCCGGACAGAACCTAGATATTCCAAAATGCATACTTTAAAGGCTCTGTGTGTTTCTCCAACGTATTGTTTGCCGCAGGAGCATTGAATCAAATACACCACCCCTGTGGTGAGACAGTTGATAAAGTCTTTGGTGGTGTAGATGTTAAGTGATGCGGAGTCGGTGAATGTTTTACTAACTTTAATTGAAGGACAAGCCTTGCAACGTCCGCATGTATATGTACAACAGGGTTTATTACCCAGCCATATACGTTTAGGTTTTGTCTGGAAGTGGCTTTTAACCAGACGATCACGAAGGTTACGTGCTCTGCGGCTAACCATATTTGGTGTTTTTTGTAGTATTTTGGATAGGTCATCATCTTGAAGTAAGATGTGCCAATGTTTAGTTAGAATCTGGCGAATGGATTGCCACTGACTACAAAAAGTGCCAATAAAGCGTATGGTTTGTATCGTCGAGTCTTGGATGTTCAATAAGTAAACTAGGTCTTGGAGTGTTGAGTGACCTATGGTATGCTTTTTTAATGATAGATTTGGTATACCCTCTTTCCAAGAACCTCACCAAGCGATTCTTGGGATGAGGGTATACTGTACCAAATCATTAAAAAAGCATACCATACGTCACTCAACACTCCAAGACCTAGTTTACTTATTGAACATCCAAGACTCGACGATGAAAAGGTACAAACCATACGCTTTATTGGCACTTTTTGTAGTCAGTGGCAATCCATTCGCCAGATTCTAACTAAACATTGGCACATCTTACTTCAAGATGATGACCTATCCAAAATACTACAAAAAACACCAAATATGGTTAGCCGCAGAGCACGTAACCTTTGTGATCGTCTGGTTAAAAGCCACTTCCAGACAAAACCTAAACGTACATGGCTGGGTAATAAACCTTGTTGTACATATACATGCGGACGTTGCAAGGCTTGTCCTTCAATTAAAGTTAGTAAAACATTCACCGACTCCGCATCACTTAACATCTACACCACCAAAGACTTTATCAACTGGCTCACCACAGGGGTGGTGTATTTGATTCAATGCTCCTACGGCAAACAACACGTTGGAGAAACATACAGAGCCTTTAAAGTACGCATTTTGGAATATCTAGGTTCTGTCCGGAACAAACTTGATACACCAGTGGCGAGGCATATAAATGACATACACCAGGGAGATGCTTCCAATTTACGTTTTATTGGCATAGCTCATATACCCTTGGGCCCACGCAAGGGCAACTGGGACATCAAATTAAAACAAAGTGAATGTAGGTGGATTTATCTGTTAAACACACTTTCACCGCACGGTCTTAATGAAGGATTAATTTTTTCTCCTTTTCTTTGATTTTGGGTAGAGGGATCCCGGTATATAGGACCTACTATTTAATTCCAGCTTAGTAGGTTCCGTTTTGACTCTATAGGCAGATCCATCAAGGTTGTTCACTCCTAGGCCAAGGCCCAGATTTGCCTTGCTGAAGCACTGCAGGGATCAGCAGCTCCCGGTCCACTCGTGCTCTGGGGAGCAAGGACCAGCAGAGGTTGTGCATCTACCCCAATAGGACCCTGCACCACCGAGCATTTTCACCCCTGCAAGGACACCTGATCCGGTCTCCGGAGGCGTTGGGTAACATATCCCGAAACTGCTTGATAATACTGCATTTGATGTATGCACATTACTCACCCATTTATTGTTTATGTGAATAATATTTTTAATGCACTATGAGCGTTGTGCGCTGTGTCTTTTTTGTATTTATAGTTCACTCCTACACCTCCCCATTTTATTTTATTTTTCTCTATCCAACTAGCATCTCCCTGTGTATGCCATTTCTTGCCTGTGTATGTTGTTTATTTATGGGCGCTTTTTATATGTTTTTATGTGTATTATCACTCATGTTATGATCCACTGTATATACCAGCTCTCCCCGTTCCTCCCCCTCCCACCTCCCCCACCAACCCCCCACGATTCCTTATTTATTTGTTGTTAAGGGTTTATTTGTTTTCCCTTCCTTGTCATTGCCAGGTACGATTATAATAGGCAATCTGTCCGCCCCTCCCCTATCTGGGAGGGTATATTAGGTCGCGCTGCACATTACGATCCACTCCTCCCCCTTGAGAAAGTGCGCTGTGACGCGCGAAACATACGTCGGGGTACGCGTGACGTCATCACGTTGACGCTCACGTGGTTTGTGTTTGGAGGCGAGATCAGTCCGGGATACTTCCCAGGGCTGCAGCTGTTCACCTATATGCACAGGACACACCATATCAGGTTGTATATTCACTGTATGGATGACTTATTCAGTGTCTCTTGGGAGTTATAAAGTAATACTCTACTGCTGCGTAGTTGGCTTTATTTATGCTTTTACAGCCTCACACAGAGTTTGTGTGAGACTGTTGTTGTGAGTACATCCTATTACTATCAGTCTGTGTGACAAAGGCATTAGGTATAATATTACACTGCCTATTCCTCTCACCTCCATACATTTTGGGGATTTTTAACTATGCATTTTCATGCATTTTTATGGTGTTTCGTCAGGTTTGTAATTGTTTAATAAAACTTTATTATTTTTGTTGAGGGTGACCTTTTGCGGCTTACCCCACTGTGGGATTAGGCTATATTTGGCTTCCATTGTGATGACACTTTTACCTATAGTGTTATCTATCATGAGTGCTATTATTGGGAGCTTTATGTAATCCTTGTGATTACTTGTGTGTTTCATGTTCTTCTCTCTCCCAAGCACCAGGTAGTTTATGTTGATTTTGTGGCTGTTTTGTTTGGTGAGTGACGTGCTTTTTGTGTTTTAGTAGTGAAATAAACTGCAGAAAGGAAGATATGAGACGGTTATTTTTTTTTTTTTTACTAGTGTAACGGGTATTCCCGCACCCAATCGCATATAGAGTGCATGTGAGGGGGAACCTATATGTTGCCAGGTGTGGTGCAATATACCTGTTAGGCTCACAGGAGGCCTGAGCCTCCACCAGTGAGAGCCTGGGGTGAATCCTCTGGAACGATCTTATTTACAGCGCCTCCACCTGTGTAGGATTCTTGGAGTGTAGAATGTTCCCTACACAGGACTCACATACACAGTAAGCACATGCACCGAAATATATATGAGAACAGTTTACTGTATATGAAACATAACCATAACATCACATCACATGTCATCAACAATACTTCAGTGTCACCCTGTAACCCTGCTCCTCATGGGGAATAACCCCACGCCATATACCAAAGTCCCAAGTGTCCCCAAAGTCCCCTCCCACCCAAGTGTGAGACAGCGCTGCCCACTAGATGAGATGAGGTTGGTGCACTTATAGATACCTGCCCGGGCACACGTCTGCACCCGGGTGTAAAGATTTTCGAAAAGGGTCTGACGCAGGAACAGGTTCCGCCTCCGTGGTGTCCCACGTGGAGCGTCTCACCCACAGAATGTCTCTTGCAGTAGAGCCTGTCTGAGCCCAGATGCAGGCCGCGATCACTGCGTGCAACTGGCACCGGTGATATCACTTAAAACTATGTACTATGGAAAGCAACCCCCACCTTGCACTGAAAGGGGCCCTTCCTGAAACTGTCAAACTAACTGCTGTGCTGCACTGCAAAGCAACACTGTCTCTTCTTGCCAGAGCACACAGCACTACAGCTGTGTCCCTGACTAGACTCACACTGAGCTAAGGGCAGGGTCCCTACCTAAGGGGCCGTCCCTATGAACTTACCCACTAAACCTAGTGGGGAGTGGGGCCTACCTGGGCCTGGGATATCTATGGCCTAGTACAGCAGAGCACTGCTCTCTGTACACTACCTTCCCCAATCTCTTCCTGGATCCAACTGACTCGCATGGTCTGTGCGCAACAATGTATCTTCTTCCAGCAGGAGAAGCTGCAAACTCTACTGGCTGTCTGGCTGCATGTGACAGGGATCATAGGGCAGTCCCCAGAGGCTGCTGGGAGTTGTAGTCCCTTAGGGGGCCTCTTTGACATTAGAGCCACGTGCGCTATGGGTACTGCGATGCGCGACAATGTAATGGCCGCTGCTAGCTCTCCCTGCACCTGCGCTACCTGTAATAGCCGCCGCAATGCCTCACTGCGCCTGCGCGAACTATTGGGGCCCGCTGCGCTGCACACGCTCTTCCGCTCCTTTCCTACTGGTACTAAGATGGCCGCCGCGGCTATCTGCACATGCGCAACCCTTTGTGCATGCACAAGCATCCCCAACGTGGCGACGCCAACCAACATGGCGGCGCCAACCGGGAGAAGTTGCTGTTTCCTTCCCCCACTGCCACAGGAGCAAGGCAGGGGGCAAGGGAAGATCAGGGGAACCGGGAGTGACCCCCTTACACTAGTATAAAGTTTTTGATAAAAGTCATGGAACTTATCCTTACATGATTTCTGCCCTCTAAAATTGGATATAGATTGAATAAAGTTTCTCTATTGACGTTCTTTAAGTTTATGTGCTAGTAATCTTTCTGGTTTATTACCTTTATTATAAAAAAAACTGTTTGGTATACATAATATCCCTTTCTATTTAGTCTGACAAAAGCATGTTGAGTTTACCTCTATGTAACGTGTGCTCACCACAAACAAGGTGGGACCGCGGAGCTGAGGTGGAGATGCTGATAGCCACCGACCTGCAACCGAGAAGCCACGTCTGGAGTGAAGAGTGGTAGTCATGTAGCTAGGTCTGGGAAGGAGAAGTCAGATTGGTCGAAGTACTTGCCGTGGTCTAGGATTGGAGAGATCTGGTTGTCGTTGTGTGGTGCCATGGTCCAGGGATATAGAATGTAGAATCGTCGTATCCATAGCCGTGGTCCAGGGGTCAGAAGGCAGGAGTCCAGGTGCAAGCTGAGGTCAATATACAGGGAGCAAGACAAGGCAAAGGCAGGACAGCAACAGCTAGAGGTAAGCACAAATGACAAGAACAGAGTTTATGCTCAGCCAGTTTGCAAGAGGACTGGCTGAGCCTATAAGGAACAAGCAGCCAATGGAGAAGCAGCAGGGAGCTGTGAGCAATAAGTAATCACAGGTATACTGTGTACTGATGGGCAGGGGCGGAGTGAGTAGCAGCTGTGGAATAGTTGAGTGAATTAACCCCTTGCCTGCCTGTGTCCACGCGGCGTGTGTGAGTAGCTAACGTGCGCCGTGCGTTGCCCATATTGTTATGGGAATAGAGCCTTGAGACGGCCCCTTCAGTGTTTCCCTTCCTAGCAGTGCAGAGCCTGCGCGCAGGTTGCGGCTGACGCGCGTCACTTGTGATGTCGCGAGGTAAGTCACGGGGGCTGGGCCTAAACCCTATCTTGACACGCTAGTCTCAATTACACGTTCCAATGTATGGGAGGAGCCTGAACATGCGCTCTGACGTAGGAGTTTGCTATTTAATTTTTCCTTAATCAGTTCTTACCTAGCAGAGAGACAGTATCAAAATATATAAGTGAGTCAGATACAGCCTCAGAGATTATACATGGGTGCCAATGATCTAATAATCTCTATATATGGTATCTAGAGATGGTACTCTTTTTGTAAGCCTATTGTAATATTATTTGTGCCAATTCCAATCGCCAAGTGTGTGAGATATCTAGAATGAGCCTCACCCACTCATAGTGGGCCCAGCTATCAAAATGAATTTCAAGCTGATTAATTGCATGGCTTATTTCTCTCTGCTCTAAATTTATAACAGACATGGTGCCCCTGCAGTTAATTAGGCAGGAGTCACTGACACTTGTATAAACTGCATAGCAACACAATATACTCCACCACGAGATGCCTTTCCTCTTCCGCTTGCAATTTCACATAGTTACATAGTAGATGAGGTTGAAAAAAAGACATGCGTCCATCAAGTTCAACCTATGCAAAATTTAGACGACATATACTTTATCCTATATCCGTACTTACAGTATGTTGATCCAAAGGAAGGCAAACAAAAAACCCAAGGGAAATATTATCCAATGATATCTCAAAAGGGGAAAAAATAAATTCCTTCCTGACTCCAAGAATTGGTAATCAGATTACTCCCTGGATCAACATCCTTCCCATGTTTACTTATTTGGTATATCCCTGTATACCTTTCCTTTCTAAAAAGATGTTCAACCTTTTTTTTTTTTTAACAAATCTATTGTATCTGCCATCACAGTCTCCATGGGTGTAATCATGTAATCATACTGACATGATAAAGTATACAATATATAATACTACCTGTGGTGCACAAAAACGTTACGGCATTCTATTCATGACACACCTATCTTCATTTTTTTTTTATAACTTAAATTTTTATTAGTTTTCACAATGTTACAATACATGCGTACATACAATGTTTATAATGATTTTCAACATTGAACACCGTGCAACTCCCATTTTCTAGTGAAATAATAATACATCATAACACTCCCTATGCGGGAAAGGGTTGGGGAAGGGGGGGGGGGGAAGACACATCTTCTGCATGCTTCTTTTCCTTGGGTCACCACCTCATCCCACCTTGTATACGACCATCTGTATTCCTACTCGGGCCGCCTAGATTAACTACAATCTAACCCAAGCCCCTCCGTCCGCCTCCTACATCAATGGAGAATGCACTTGCCACTATTAGAGCCAGATTGTGGACCTGTCCACCCCTGGGAATCTGTTTTAGCTATCCCCGGGGTCTGCCTGTTCAACAGGAATAACCACGGGTCTAGTGGAATTGTGAGGTTAAGGATCCTCTGTAGCTAATCTCTAATTTGCTCCCACAAGGGAGTTACCCGAGGGCAAGACCACAGCATATGTAACAGGTCGGCCGGGTCTCCACATTGTTTAGGGCACAATGGGGAGTATCCTGGGACAAATTTTGATAATCTAACTGGGGTGTGGTACCATCTCATTAATACTTTATATGCGTTCTCCTTTAATGTGGTGCACAATGAAAACTTTTGGAGGCCGCTGTAACCATCTGCGTCCACTCCTCCTCCAATGTCTCTCCTAGGTCCTTTTCCCACATCAACATATATCCTAACTTATTTGTGACCGTGGGACTAGAACCGATCACTTCCTTATACATCTGCGATGTAAGTCCCTTCGTGTCCGTCTCAACCAGACAGAGCTTTTCAAAGTTTGTCAATGGGGTACGGGATTTGAATTCGTTGTAAAATGCTCTGATCTGGAGGTATCTAAAGAATTCTGATTGGGGGATCTCTTTTTCCGATTTAATTTGTTCAAATGTTTTAATTTTGTTATTGCCCTCCAGATCCCTAAGTCTATGTATACCTTTAGCTTGCCAAATCGAGGCGTCTGCCCTATTCAGACCCGGAGCGAAGTCCGAATTTCCCCATAATGGGGTCATTAGGGATCCCCTAATAGTTAGGTTACATGACAGCTTGGTGGACTTCCAGATCGTGAGTGAGTTGGTCATCGAAGAGAGCAGCTCGGGGCCAGCTTTCTTTGCTGTGTTTGGGGACCAGATTAGGTTGTTTAACTCCAATGGGGAGCAACACTCCTTCTCCAATGCCACCCATCTTTTTGTCATATTCTCTAGCCTGCTGTACCCATGCTTGGCCACCGGGACTGCTGCCACTCTCAATGTCTTGTTCTAGCCTGAAATACCTATACTTGTCCACCGGGATTGCTGCTGCTAAACTAAGGAACATTCCAGACTCTGATACCTGACACCTCTGCACCTGTGCTCCACCTCCCAGCCTGCCTATATAAACCTCCCATTCCTGTTCCTCCCTTGCCTCTGTTTCAAGTCAGACTCCTATGCACATGCCTCTGATCCTGATCTGTTCCTGTACCTGTATTTGAGTCTGTTCGCAGTAAGGCCCTTGCTGTTATCTGGCTTGTCCCTGTTTGTTCCCGTTCTAAGTCCCTGCGCTGTCCCTGCTTGTCTGTCCTGTTCCAGTCTCCTCGTTGCCGACCTCTGCTTGTTACCTGACTTCTCTACCTGCCGCCTGCCTCGGACCCCTGCTTGTTACCTGACTTTGCTATCTGCCGCCTGCCTCTGACCTCTGCTTGTGACCCCTACTACGCTCCTGCTGTTCCGGCCACCGAGATCCTACCCGCCACAGGAGTCTCCCGTGACAGAAAACAGAGGCCACTTCTGGATCTCGCTGGAACAGATTATCTGCCTTCCTGCTTCAGCAGACCCCATCCGCTTGGAGGAAGATAAGTACTTTTTTTTTTTTTTTTTTTTTAAATCCCAGTTGGGATCCTGATGATTTTGTTGCTACAAAGGTTTCTGCAGGGTTTTTTGTGCCACTTTCTCCCTGAGAAGAATTCCCTTTTACAAAAAAAACCAAAAAAAAAAACCCTCCCTGCAGTACGTGTTTTTGCCATTTTCAGACTTTCATTAGCTGGACAAGAATTGTCTCTGCATTGTGGGTGGGCCACTGCAGATTTTCAGACTCACATTTCTATTTAAGACACATTTCCTCTTTACTGGTTTCTTGGGAAGTGTGGTTTCCCCATGTCTGAAATTATGGCTCCCACTCAAAAAACAGTCTTGAGCAGTAAATGTGAACACAGTACCACTGATTCTTCAGAACTTCTCAAAGCAAGGAAGAAGAGGAAAAAGAAGGGAGGTATTACTGTGGAAGTTGAAATTAAGGATAAACCTTTAACCCCAGAGTATGCATTTGATGAAAGAGATATGCTGCAGTTTAAGGCAACTCACAGACTTATCCCAAGAATAGTGGAAGAAAAGAACGATATATTTAATCCAGGAAAAGATGCCCTAACTCAGACACTTCAATCTGCACGAAAAGAGATTGATTGGCTTCATGGACGTTTAGATAAAGCGCAAGAAGCCAAGGCTGCACTACAGAGCTGTCTATCCTCAGCAATTGCTAAGTGTGTTCTCCAGGAAAAAGAAAAGCACCAGTTGGAGAATGACCTGGATGTCATGTCAGGTGAGCTGGAGAGGGCATATGCTGATGCTGCTGAGGATCAGCGCCTCGCTTCTAAAAGTAACGAATTCCTGGAAATCTCTATGAAGGAAATTGACAGGCTTAATACAGAGCTTAAAGTCTCCCAGGAGGAGATTTGCTACTTCAAAAAAGAGATGGAAGTCGTTCGGGAGGAGAGATGCTACTTGAAAACAGAGATACGTTCTATGAGAGACGCCTCCGAAGAGTTAAATAGTAGGTTTGAAACTATAAACCAAATGAGTAAGAACTTCTCTGTCCAAGCCAGTGAAGGAGATAAAAGACTCCATGAATCAGAAGAGGAGAAGAGACTATTGATTGAAGAAAAGTCAAGGATGCAATTAGCACTGGAAAAAGCAGAGGGTGACTGGGAAAAAGAAAAATATCAGTTGGAGAATGACAGGGTGATCTTGTCAAGTAAGCTGGAGAAGGCCTACGCTGATTCTGCCCAGTACCAGACTTTCATGGCTCAAGTTGACGCAGCACTGGAAGCATCTCAGAAAGAGGTTCACAGGCTTACTACAGAGCTGGAAGCCTTTAAGGAGAAGAGTTGCCACTTCAATACAGAACTATGTTCATTGAGAGAAATCTTCGAAGGGTTAAATATCAGTTTTGAAACTGTAACCCAAGAGTGCAAGAATCTCTATGTCCAAGTCAGTGAAGGAGATAAGAAACTCCATGAATTAGGAGAGGAGAAGAAACAGTTGGCCCGGGAAAAAATAGACGTGCAGACAGCACTGCAGGATGCAGAGAGAGTGCTGCAAGAAGAATGTGTCTCCCTGGAGCAGCGCACACAAGCAGAAAATACACTGGCGACACACTTTATTCGAGCTGGGCTAGTCCCACGAATTCGGGTATACCCGGGTGTATTGAGGTTTGTGACTGTTTTCTGCCCGAGTGCATTGAGGTATTTTCCAAGCAGGGATTGAAGCATTTTATTCCCGCTGGCTGCAATACTGCACAGTATATATATATATATATACTGCATTACAATTCATGAATGTATGCCATCTGGTAGACACGCGAAGCATTGCAGCCTATTAAATCCTAATCATTATCATTTAACAGATCAGCCGCCCGTCAGCCAGGCATGAACCCAGGCTGGGAAGGCAAACACAACGGGGCTTGTCAGAGGTGAGGAGCGGCGCATTCCAGGTATCTGCCAGGTACATACTGGGTATTTGCTCGAATAAAGTGTGTCGGTGCAGTATGCTACAGAGTCAGCTGCAAGAACTGCATACACATCTGCAGGACACGAAAGAGAAATGGGTGAATGCTGAGGAAAAGCAGCGAGTTCTGCAGGAAGAAAGTTTCCAGACTGCCTACAAGGTAAAAATGCTGCAAGAGTATCTGAGTACCCAGTGTGTCCCCAAAGAGCAGCATGAGGAGCTGAAGGCCACACTGAGCATAACCAGAGCCTCTCTGGAGGAGGAGCTTAGAGCCCAGGTAACCCTGTATGAGAGGGAGCACAAGGCGGTCCAGACACTGAAGCAAGACTTAGAGAAGCAGAGACACTGCTCCATCCCTAACAGCCAGTACACCCAAGAGAAAGAGACCTGGAAAAGACAAGCTGCTGAGATCATAGCAAAGGAATTTGCAGAGCTCCAAGACGTGATGAGGGATGCATGGAAGCGAGTTCAAAATGATCTCAGTGAAGAGATGAAAGTCCTGAGAAGAGAATTGCAGTATGCACTTAACCAGGGATCTCTCACTGAGGAGTGGAAATTGCAACAATACCTAAAAGAGGAAGAGCTAAAGCTGACAGCTGAACACACATTACAGCATCTCACAGCGCTGCTTATCACTGAGCTCAAGACACAGCTTGACAAAATAGAGAGGGAGGAGGTGTCCGTCCGTCAAGTGGTTGGCCTGACACTGCGCTATCAGGTCAAGATGGCTGAGGCCTGCAAAGTGTTGAATCACACAGCCCATGAGAAGGCCCGGCTGCAGCTGGAGCTGGACAAGGTCTGGGAGGAGTATCGTCAGCTACAGGTCAGAAATAAAGAAAACAAAATACATTTAAGCCTTGTTCTAAGTCAGCTGGGAGATATGGAGTCGCGACTCAACTCCAAAGAAGCTGAACTGACAACTGCTTTGAGTGGGAAAAGAAGTGCAAAAGGACAGCTTCAAGAGCCGAAAACTCAAATAGCTGGTCTTTCATTCGGTTATGCCACGAAATGGCAGTCGCAAGAGGAGACCATGGAGAGCGAACTCTGTGTCCCCACTGACTCATGTGGAAAGGCTGCACCCGTCCTTGATGCCCACATTCCTGATGTCTCTGCCCCTGCTTTTGGGTTGAGCGCACCCATTCGGAGGTTCCCTGCAGCACCCAATGTACCCGTGGAGTACCCTCTGCCCGCTGACAAACCACCAGAGGTGGGTCACCTTGAGTCCACTTTTCATCATGGCTGAAGAGCCTGGAGAATCGTCCGGAGAACGCTCTTGGGAGGGGGGAGTAATGTCATATTCTCTAGCCTGCTGTACCCATGCTTGGCCACCGGGACTGCTGCCACTCTCAATGTCTTGTTCTAGCCTGCAATACCTATACTTGTCCACCGGGATTGCTGCTGCTAAACTAAGGAACATTCCAGACTCTGATACCTGACACCTCTGCACCTGTGCTCCACCTCCCAGCCTGCCTATATAAACCTCCCATTCCTGTTCCTCCCTTGCCTCTGTTTCAAGTCAGACTCCCATGCACATGCCTCTGATCCTGATCTGTTCCTGTACCTGTATTTGAGTCTGTTCGCAGTAAGGCCCTTGCTGGTATCTGGCTTGTCCCTGTTTGTTCCCGTTCTCAGTCCCTGCGCTGTCCCTGCTCGCCTGTCCTGTTCCAGTATCCTCGTTGCCGACCTCTGCTTGTTACTTGACTTCGCTACCTGCCGCCTGCCTCGGAACCCTGCTTGTTACCTGACTTTGCTATCTGCCGCCTGCCTCTGACCTCTGCTTGTGACCCCTACTACGCTCCTGCTGTTCCGGCCACCGAGATCCTACCTGCCACAGGAGTCTCCCGTGACACTTTTCAATTCAGGGTTTGTTTGCCATTGGGAAATTTGACATAATTGTGCTGCCTTATAGTAGGATAACAAACAAGGTACTGCTAGTCCCCCCTCCAATTTTTGTTTTATTAGGGTTTGTTTTTTTACTCTCGCTTTTTTGCCTCCCCATATAAACTTAGAGATCGCGGATTGAAGGGAGAGTATTTCCTTCAATCCCAGTGGCACTGGGAGGGTCTGCAATAGGTACAAGGCCCTTGGGAGAAGGTTCATTTTGACGCTGTATATTTTCCCTATCCATGATATTTTAAATTTGGCCCATTTTCTCATGTCTTCCTTTAATTCTTTGAATAATCTAGGATAATTTGCCTTATATATTGATTGATAGTCTTTGGTGATATTGACTCCTAGGTACCTAATCGCTGATTTTTGCCAATTGAAATTGAAATTAATTGAAAGTAATTTTTCCAGATTTTTCGGGAGATTAATGTTTAATGCTTCTGATTTGGCCTGGTTTATTTTGAACCCCGAAATCCTTTTAAATTTCCCTAGCAAGTCAAAGAGATTTGGGAGCGAGGTCAATGGCTTAGAGATGGTCAAAAAGACATCGTCGGCATATAGAGCCACTTTATGGGATTGGTTGTTCACGTTTATTCCTGTGATGTCCGGGCTCTTACGAATCTGGGCAACCAGCGGTTCCATACAGAGAGCGAAAAGTAGAGGCGAGAGCTGGCAGCCCTGCCTCATACCACTCCTGATCTTAAATAGATTGGATGGGAAACATTGGTGTTGCACCCTAGCGGTTGGGTTGGTATAGAGGCCCAGTATTGCCCCTATCAGTTTGTCTCCAAAGCCAAAGGCTCCAAGCGTAGCTCTTAGGTATGCCCAGTCAATCCTGTCAAACGCCTTTTCCGCATCTATACTCAACACCATAGTTTTTATCTGTTTATTATTGGCTATTTCTATCAGATCAATAATTCGTCGGGTATTGTCTGCCGCTTGATGATCTTTAATGAAGCCGACTTGATCTGGGTGTATTAGTCTAGGCAGGATATGACTCAATCTGTTGGGAATTAGTTTGGCGTATATTTTGATGTCTGTGTTTATAAGGGAGATTGGTCGATAACTCTTACAATCGAGCAGATCTTTACCTGATTTAAATATAAGGGATATGGACGCTTGGAGCATTTGGTCCGGGAATGGTCTGCCCTCCAACACCTCATTGAACATGTTAAGCATGTATGGGGCAAGGGTTTTTACATTTTTTTTGTAGTAAAGGTTAGAGAAACCATCCGGGCCCGGAGCTTTTGCTGGCTTTAGTTCTTTAATCACCTGGGTAAGTTCCTCCAGGGTAAACTCCGTCCCTAAAGACTCTCGCTCCCCAACCTCCATCCTCGGCAGGTTGGAGCCCGCCAGGAAATCCCGCAGAGCTCTTTTTGTGTTCAGATTGTGTGCCACTTTCTCTCCATTGTAGAGGTTTTCATAAAATTTCTTGAATTCCTCAACTATCCCCTTGGGGTTGGACGTGGATGCCCCCGTCTGTAGGCGGATGGCTTGGATATTATAATTTGGGGCCTTGTCCTTTAATGTGTTTGCTAGCATAGTATCTGGTTTGTTTGCTTCTGTAAAAAACCTCCTCTTAGACCAGCTCAACGAGTTCTCCGCCTGCGCAGTCAGTAGTAGCTTCAACTTAATTTGTACATCTTTAATAAGACTTAAGGTCTCGGCTCTTGTATGTGTTTATGCTCTGCCGTTAGATCTTTAAGTTTTGCTTGTAATGCTGATATTTTGGCGTTTCTCTCTCTCTCTTCCTACGCACTGCTAGATTCATTAGAGTTCCTCTGAGGGTCGCTTTATGCGCCTCCCATAGGGTTGTGTGTGAGTCAACTGAGCCTTTGTTAATCTGAAAGAAATGAGCAATTTCATCATTAATCTGTTGGGCCAGGTCCGGGACTTTCAGCAAAGATTCATTAAGCTTCCAATTCGCTCCTGGTCTGTCTAGGGCTAAATTTGTGCACCTCAGCTCCATCGGTGCATGATCAGACCATGAAATATCATGGATCCCAGTATGGGAGATCTGTGGGACCAGTCTGCTAGAGATAAAGAAGTAATCGATTCACCTATCTTCATTTTTAATAGTTTTTATCTAGTTTCTTTTCGATGTTTCTCAAAGGACCCAATTGTTTTTAAACATACAATTAAAGTACAGGCAGTCCTCGGTTATCCGACACAATGCGTTACTCAAAATGGCGTTGGATAGCGAAACGTTGTAAAGCGAAACATGTTTTCCCATAGGAACACTGTTTAAATGAAAGGTTCCGTTCCTGAAGGCATTTTTAATGCTAAAATACACAAAATATTTTACGCAGACAATAAGATATGCAGCACACACATAAATTATATAGTGCATATACTGTATTATATATAATATAACATAAAATATAATATAAAAATATAATATATTATATAGTATAATATAGTATAATATATATATATTATATACACATAAACTACTTTGCAAAGCATCGTAAGAGCGTTGGATAAGCCGTTTGGCGTTGTAAAAATGAACATAGGTATGCATTGCATAGCGTTGGATAAGCCATTCATTGTAAAGCGAAACGTTGTAAAACGAGGACTGCCTGTATATAATTTGTATTTCTGTATGGTGCTCTTCAGTGCAGCCAAAAGGGAATCCTTTTCTTTCTAGTAATATATTGCCTCTATTCCCTGCTAGCGCAAACTTTCCCTGTTTTGTGTTCCTATACTTATACCTACAAACATGTCCTAGACGTGGAGCAGGGTTTTCTCAACACCCCTCTGTGGGTACTCCCCTTGAATTCTCTATATGTACATTCTTTTTATATGTTTAAATGTTTTTTTTTGTGTGCAATATCTGGACTTGCTTAGAGTCTTATGAAATACTTTTCAGTGTTTTGGGGTATTTCATAAGAATTGTTCCTTTATCTGCGATGTCCAATAGAGAGGGAGGAGGTAGAGCAACATTCCCCCCTTAAAGACAGTAGGAGTAGTCTTACGGTGTTCATTCCTTGACAAAGCAACAGCCAAGTTGTGAAACACATATAGGAATATGTTCCCTTGTAAGGACCCGTAGCAGGATAGGCAAAACCTGTGAGTGCCATCACCACAGGTTGTGGTTCTAAATAAGGCATGCCAGCCCAGACAGGTAAAAGAGGGAAAGACAAATGTACTACAGATTAACTTGAATTATGTTACTTTTGTAAGTACATATTATCACATTTATAAGAATGAAACCGTTTTTATACAGTCGATTCTATGTATGTTTGCGCTTCAATTCTTCCGATTGCATTTATATACAGTATAGATGAACTGGGGCGCTCCCTTTAAACAATACTCATGCACATTGACAGGTAAAAATGAGTAAGTCTGGTCTAATAGATACCAAACCAATACAGACAGTTGTGGATGCTGCTCAGCCCCAGGTGGAGGAACTTCCCACAGTCCTCAATGAAGAATATTGTAACGGATCGGGGGACACGCGCCTCTAAGCGGGTCCTCGTCATCTCTGGTCCCACAGCTGCCCCGTTGCCCCACTCCCTCAACTCCTTACCTCCTCCACGCCAGGCCGTTCCTCCGCGCACGGCAGCCTTACAGAAGGCGCGCGCACCCGATCCTCTTACCTGCCCTCCTGTGCTACTGGCTCCTCCCCTCATCGGCTGCAGGCTATTACCAGGTATCTCTCCCCTGTCTCACTTCCTGCTTACCTGGACCTATCACTGCAGCCACTCAGCCAAGCCTCCGCTCCACCCTTTGCTACCATTGGCTCTCCACCCTTTATAACCACAGTGTGCCCTTTCCGTCGTCGCTCAGCATAGCTTCTCTGTGGCTCCTGTGTGCAGTAACTTGTGCTTAGCTCTCTGTTCCAGCTCCCTGTTCCTGACCCTGCCTCTGTTTGGATTTCCCTGGTTTGATCTCGGCTTGGCTTTACTACGTGTACCTCTCTACCCCTGGACTCTGCTTTGGATCTCACTACGCTGCTTTCTCCTGCCCCTGACCCTTGGTTCTTGGACATCTACCCGTCTACCTCTGGCACCCCGGACTCTGCAAGTATAAACGTTAACCCTTTCCTCACCAGGATCCGGCAACACAACTTACCACACTCCGGGCACGCCCTCACTGCTGTGGGTGCGTGTTATACCCTTACCCACCTCAGTACTGGGGACTGGCCAGGTCTGCGGGCATCCAGGCGTTACAAATATGTGAAAACAGAAAGAAATAGGGACCGTGATATACCAATACAATAACAAGGTTGAAAAGGGGGAATATTCTATAAGTGTACTCACACATATATGTTGGGAGACAGCGCCCCACAGGTATGTTTGAAACAGATTTATTAAAGGTAAAAACGTGAGTAATAGTACAACTCACATCAAAGAGCTGCTCCAAGACCTCGGCGCCAACCTCCCATTCCCCGATGCAGTGGACCCCTGCTCCCCGCATCCGGAGTTCAGGACTGCAGTCACAGAATACAGGCGCCAGCTACGGTGTCCTCGAGCAGTCAGAAGCAAACAGCAGCACTTCCGTTCCAGGTCTCTGCATGAACTATGTACCTGTGTGGCGCTGTCTCCCAACATATGTGCATCAAGAGACTACCACTTTGAAACAGAAGGGAAGGGAGTGTGACTGACTGCGAAGAAGAAGCAGCATAAAGAAACTCAGACACACAGTACCACACATGGTCGTGTGAGTACACTTATAGAATATTCCCCCTTTTCAACCTTGTTATTGTATTGGTATATCACAGTCAATATTGTAATTGGCTTTCGTTTGCGCCCCCCCTATTTCTTTCTGTTTTTGCATTTATATACACACAGATACATTCACATGATACATGATACATGATTTTGGGCTAAGGAGAGACAGATTACACGCTTGCACCCTCCACAGAGGCAAAGCTATCGGTCACTTCTCTGCTCTCAGTTTTCATACTTTCACAATCCTGTACTCACGAAAAGTAATTTGCTTTTTTATGTTTAAATGCCAAGATAATAAGTATTGGAGCTGTTTGTTGTTGGAGAGGGGGAGGAATAATAATTTAATATATATTGTTTTGTCATGTTAGTAGACTGAAGAAGGAAGTCAAAGATTTTTCACTCCCCTCTCACCTCCCCTCTCCTGTAAATCCCCTGCCATTAACTCCCTCTCATGTCATTCCTTCCTCTCCTTTGACTTTATTTGGTCATGATGACATATGACTAAACCATCCTCTCCTGTCACAGCCTCCTCATTCCCCTCTCCTGTCACTCTTATCATGAGGACTGAAGAAGGTGGTGTTTTGTTTTTGAAGTGAAACTTCTTTAATGGCACCTATTCTGATGGGGTGAAACGGGAGAGTTGGGGGCGAAATGTGAAACTTAAGTGACGTCACGGCTCCGCCCCCTCCCCCCGCGTCTACTGTGACAGGCCGCCGCCGGCGCCGCTCCTAACAGCCGCCGCTCCCCGACACACACCCGCTGTGACATGCGGTGGCGGCGATAGCCGCCGGCGCCGCTCCTAACGGCCGCCGTTACCCCCACACGTCCGCTGCCATGGGTATAGCAAGATGGCTGCCGCAGAGCTTCCGGTGCTAGAGTGAGAGTAGCAAGAAGGCAGGCGCGGGGATTTTAAATCAATCAGCCGCTTCTCAGCCTCTCTCCTTCTTACCTCCGCTTCCCTGTGTCCCGCTGACTGAGCGCTGCTGGGGCCGGAGGAGGAGGAGAGGAGCCCAGGGATCATGGAGGGTAACCGGGAGGAAGCAGAGTGGTGTGTGCGGATCGGGCGGGCAGCGCTGGAGACCTGAGATTGGGCGAGAGCCTGGCGCTTCCGGAGCAAAGCGGATAAACTGTCAGTGTGGGTGAAGGGGGAGGGAGCTGCTTACCTTACGGCAGCCCGCAGCAGCTCCCTCCTGCAGCCCGAGCCCAGGGAGGGGGGAAGAGTAGCGGTTCCCGGGTTCCTCCGCTCAAGCCACGCCCTCCCGCTCCCTACAGACCGCATATCGCGGTCTGTGCGCGCTGACTGAGGGAGCGGGGCCTGATTAGCCTCACCGAGCAGAGCAGGAGGATGCCGGCGTTCTGCTCTGCCGCCGTGATCTGATGTGCAGGGGTGAGGGGAGGTGATGTGAGGTGAGGAGGTGCAGGGGGGGTGATGTAAGGTGAAGGGGGGTGATATGTAGGGTGCAAGGGGGCTGATGTGTAGGGGGGCTGATGTGCAGGGGGGGTGATGTGCAGGGGGGGTGATGTGCAGGGGGGTATGTGATGTGCAAGGGGATATGTAAGGTGCAGGGGGGGTGATGTGCAAGGGGATATGTAAGGTGAAGGGGGGTGATGTGCAGGGGGGGTGATGTGCAAGGGGATATGTAAGGTGCAGGGGGGTGATGTGCAGGAGGGGTGATGTGCAGGGGGTGATGTGCAGGGGGATATGCAAGGTGAAGGTGGCTGATGTGCAGGGGGGGTAATGTGCAGGAGGGGTGATGTGCAAGTGGATATGTAAGGTGCAGGAGGGGTGATGTGCAGGAGGGGTGATGTGCAAGGGGATATGTAAGGTGCAGGAGGGGTGATGTGCAGAAGGGGTGATGTGCAGGAGGGGTGATGTGCAAGGGGATATGTAAGGTCACACTCAGTCACACGCGCAGTCTCACGCGCAGTCTCACGCGCACGCGCAGTCTCACGCGCACTCGGTCACGCGCGCTCACTCGGTCACGCGCGCGCACTCGGTCACGCGGTGCACTCGGTCACGCGGGCGCACTCGGTCACGCACGCGCACTCGGTCACACGCGCGCACTCGGTCACACGCGCGCACTCGGTCACACGCGCACACTCGGTCACACGCGCACACTCGGTCACACGCGCACACTCGGTCACACGCGCACACTCGGTCACACGCGCACACTCGGTCACACGTGCACACTCGGTCACACTCGGTCACACGCGCACACTCGGTCACACGCGCACACTCAGTGGAAATAGCTAATACAGGGGATGTGTGCCGAGCACGCACATTCTAAGTAAAATTTATTTGCGTTTTGTCAATGAACTTGTATTTTGATTTTTAATTAAAACATCACCAACACAAATACAATTTCTGTGACAAAAGTCAAAGAAGTTTCACTTACTCTGCGCGTGCACAGCACACACAGCTTTTTTTTACATTTATACAGATGTAGTAAGATTTACTGCCACTGTTGCCGCAAAAATCTGTGCATGTCTGTGGCACCTGAAAGCAGTACATTTTGCTGCCCAGGATGACTAAAGCAGTGTTAATCATCCCGGAGCAGACAGTTTGTAATAGCTGCGCAGAGAAGTTCCAGAGAGAGAAGTCGTCTCTCCCCGTGTCTGCCTGAGCAGCTCTTACAGCGATCCAATATTTTTTATTTTTTATATACCCTATTGAAGCAGGGGGGTTGCAGAGGTAAACCCCATTAATTTCAGCTCTGGGGACACCCTGCTTCTGGAGATATAGACCTTCATAGGGGGAGCCGGTAGCCGCTCTGGCTGGGCCCGTGAGGCGCGGAAGTTTTAAACTCTAGCCAGAGCTTAGGGAATATTCATGTCCCCTCCCTCCAGAAAAATAACACATCCAAAATTCAACTGTGCCCCATGTTAGAATACGTTGCAGTGACATCTTCCCTTTACCTTTATTGGTCTTCATTGCTTTTCAGGATATTATTGAGGTGA
Organism: Ascaphus truei; assembly: GCF_040206685.1. Classification (NCBI taxonomy): domain Eukaryota; kingdom Metazoa; phylum Chordata; class Amphibia; order Anura; family Ascaphidae; genus Ascaphus; species Ascaphus truei. The sequence continues at coordinate 275,995,448 of NC_134484.1, read as the reverse complement.
TCAAGCTGATGCTGGCAGAAAAAAACCTTCCACCTCCTCTGCTCCATGTTACCCAATGACTGATACTTCCTCTGGCAGGCTCCAGCATTTATAGCTAACCTATACTCTGTGCATTATGAGGTCACTAAAGAGCTCACGTGACCTCACAATGCTGTGTCAGTTGCTTCCCTAGACAAAGACAGAAAGTATTTTGTAGAAAAGAGCTCAGCCAGCAGCCAGCCAGGAAACTTGAGGCATAGATTATTTTTAATAGTTGTATGATGTACTGTACCTGCATATGAGCTGCGTGACTTTATTATTGTTTTTAAATATTTAGGTCTAGATACATAAAACTGTGATAAACCAAAAAGAGGGGCATTAAAGCTAAAAAAAAAAGCTATATTTTTAGCAAACAGTTATATAATTCCAGCTCTCCTCCGAAATTGGTTTGTAATTTATTCGTGATATTTCTAAATTTCGATCCCAAGTCTATTAAGAAAGGAGTTATTCAGTTGCACCTCTTGATCAAAAAAATGATTCAAGCCTGCTAACCCGGTCAAGGTGAACTCCAATTTAGCAGGTACCTATACTAAATGAATACAATTTATTTTTGTCCTATGGACTACATTTAGTAGTAGAAAGTGCCCAAAGGGATCAAATGAATGAATTGTAATGCTTTCTGTGATTTAGTGCAATTGAAAACTGGCATAAGTTAGTAACAAGGTTCCCTTAGCATTATGAAGAAAAACTGTGCACAAATTCCTTAATATACATATATATAGCCCTGATAGGTTTGGGCTATTATGCTATCTTCCTCCTGGGCAGTAATACCTGGTAAGGGCAGGTTTGCCAGGAGTAATCATGGGTTTTCCCCACACATGCTTTGCAGTGAGTCAGTGAAGGTAGTGTCATCAGGCTCTGTGTCCAATTAGAGACACGGGTGGTATCTACTGGAGCTACTTACTGCATAGCACTTCCTGATTTAGGGAGTTGCTCTCTCCTCTTGAGAGAGGATAGTCTACCCAAGCAAGCTGCCAGGGCTCTGGCAGGTTTGTGGCCCTCCCCCTGGGATAGGTGGGATACTATTCCCCTTACTCCACCAGGGTGTAAGGGAAGAGCACAGATAGCTTCTTGGGCCCTGACTAGGAATGTTCTCCAGTGACGGCCTGCTGATGTGCTGCTAAGCACCCTGCTGAAAGATGGGCAGTCTGCCATGTATCGGAGTAATAAAGTCTTATCCTGATTCACTATACTTCTCGTCTGAGACTGGAATCTATCAGGGGGAAGAGGGAGAGAGAGTTTCTCATGCAGAGGTTCCTCCCCACCCTGGGGGCTGCACAAGGTGGAGGCACTGCACCAGTTGTATGCAGAATTCAGTGTTCACCCCAAAAGCCTTTCCTGTCCATCCCCTATACCATCATGCAGGAGACTCAGGACCCCCTGTTGCCAGCAGGTTTGCACCACACTAAGACATGTAGCCAGAGCAGTATTTCCCCTAGGAGATCCTATGTGAGATTGGGTGGGGGAAATAGGGTTACATAAATATATCTCTATTTTTCTGTCAGTCATAGACACTCACCACCTCCTTCAGTGGAGAGTGGTTTAGACTGACACTGAGGTGTTTCATATCTTTTTTCTAATTGAAGAATTGAAAAGGAGTTCAGAACCTGAAAGGTGGGGCAGATACCTCCAAAGAGCTATTTAACAAAACAGAACCAGGTGAGTGAAGATCTTCCGCTATTACGGAATGGATCAGTAATACTATAATTCAATACCTTTATGGACTATGTATCTAGGAAAAAGATTGGCCTTACATGTATGGAAAACATATATACAATTCCAGCGCTCCTCCCAAATTTGTTTGCAATGTATTAGTGATTCCAAGTCTAATAAGCAAGAATCCATTTTTAGTTGCATCTTTTGATTAGAAAATAATTCAATTGTGCTAACCTATGAAGGTGTGTGTGTGTGTGTGTGTGTGTGTGTGTGTGTGTGTGTGTGTGTGTGTATGTATGTATGTATATATATATATATATATAAAACAAACAAAAAAAGTAGTGCTACTTGGTGACGTGAATAGATGTGAAACTAAAATATAAACACATTAATTGTGAATATAGTGATCTAATAATTAATCAAACCAAACGAATAATGCAATAAACATAACAGTGTAAAGTCCAAAAAGGATAAAATCCAAATGTCTCCACTTGATGATGGTTCAGAGAAGGGAAAGTTCCCAACAACACAATGATCCCAGGAGCTCCTTGCTGCTTCAGAAAAAGTGGTGTAGCCACCCATTATAAACCTAGAAGAACAAAACACAAAAAAAGCGCAAGCTCCATAGCGCGTAACTGTGTACAAAATGGGTACACTTATTTAAAGGAAAGTGTCCCTAGGAGATACACTCACAAGATGCTAAAATAACACAAACATTGGAGAGAATCTGTAAGGGGCGTCATCTACAGGAGCGCGGGGGGGGGGGGGGTGTCCGACAAAGAAACTGTGCACCTGATTTGGCTGTTTGCAGCTCCTGCCATGATTGCTGCAGCGTTTCAGCGTCTCCAATGCTCAAATTACTTCCGTGTGTAGTTCACTGCTGGAAGTGAGGGCGGATCAACTAAAGAAAGTATCAGGGAACTCAGGACCTCCTCCCACACGTCCGTCTAAGATGACGTCACCACGTCTCTACGCGTTACGTCACGTTGCGTGACTTCCTCAGGAAATCATATACATATATATATATATATATATATATATAGTTATACGTTACCGTTCCAAGGATTGGTAAACAAGAGACAGCACTCAATGTTGAAGATCAAAGTGTATTAGTGAAAGCAAAAATACATCCAGAAACCCAACGTTTCGGTCCTACAGAATGGGACCTTCCTCAGGGGGATACTTTTGTATCCCCCTGAGGAAGGTCCCATTCTGTAGGACCGAAACGTTGGGTTTCTGGATGTATTTTTGCTTTCACTAATACACTTTGATCTTCAACATTGAGTGCTGTCTCTTGTTTACCAATCCTTGGAACGGTAACGTATAACTACATTCTCTATATGGGACGTGCACCTGTGGCTTAACAGCACCTATTGGAGTGCCAACTGCCTTATCTGACTATATATATATATATATATATATATATATATATATATATATATATATATACAGTGTTCGACAAATCACCCAAAAATCTACTCGCCCAACCAAAAAATCTACTCGCCACCTAGTCCCGCCCCCAACTCCGCCCCTAGTCCCGCCCCAACTGTGCCCCTAGTCCCGCTTTAAAATAAAATATATAAATAAAATACATTTAATAAATTCCTAGTCAGAACAACATTCATTTTTGACATAAATGTATTTATTGTATTACATTATACTACAATTAGACGCGTGTGTGTGTGTGTGTGTGTGTGTGTGTGTGTGTGTGTGTGTGTGTGTGTGTGTGTGTGTGTGTGTGTGTGTGTGTGTGTGTCAATGTCGGATCTAGAAATAAAAGCCAGATGTGAATGACTAGTTTCCTGAACCCCTTAACCAGTGTCTGGACGTCGGCGCTTCACAGAGAGAGACAGACAGAGAGAGACAGACAGACACACACACACAGAGAGCGGCACACCCACACACACACACAGAGAGAAAGAGAGACACACAGAGAAAGAGAGAGAAAGAGAGACACACAGAGAAAGAGAGAGAAAGAGAGACACACAGAGAAAGAGAGAATGAGAGACACACAATGAGAGAATGAGAGACAAAGAGAGAGTGCGACAGAGCGAGCGAAGAAGAGAGTGCGACAGAGAGGGAGAGGGAGACAGAGAGAGGGAGAGGGAGACAGAGGAGGGAGAGGGAGACAGAGAGAGAGAGGGAGAGGGTGACAGAGAGAGGGAGAGGGTGACAGAGAGAGGGAGAGGGTGACAGAGAGAGGGAGAGGGTGACAGAGAGAGGGAGAGGGCGACATAGGGAGAGGGTGACACATGGAGACGGAGAGGGTGGGTCACACAGGGAGAGGGTGACACGGAGAGGGAGGGTGACAGGGAGCGGGACAGGGTGACACAGGGAGAGGGTAACACAGGGAGAGGGTGACACAGGGAGAGGGTGACACAGGGAGAGGGTGACACAAGGAGAGGGAAAGGGTGACACAGGGAGAGGGAGAGGGTGACACAGAGAGGGAGGGTGACACAGGGAGAGGGAGGATGACACAGGGAGAGGGAGGGTGACACAGGGAGAGGGAGGGTGACACAGGGAGAGGGAGGGTGACACAGGGAGAGGGTGGGTGACACAGGGAGAGGGAGGGTGACAGGGAGAGGGAGGGTGACACAAGGAGAGGGAGGGTGACACAGGGAGAGGGAGGGTGACACAGGGAGAGGGAGGGTGACACAGGGAGAGGGAGGGTGACACAGGGAGAGGGAGGGCGACACAGGGAGAGGGTGACACAGGGAAAGGGTGACACAGGGAGAGGGAGGGTGACACGGGGAGAGGGAAGGTGACACAGGGAGAGGGTGGGTGACAGGTAGAGGGGGAGGGTGACACAGGGAGAGGGAGAGGGTAGGTGACACAGGGAGAGGGTGGGTGACACAGGGAGAGGGAGGGTGACACAGGGAGAGGGAGGGTGACACAGGGAGAGGGAGGGTGACACAGGGAGAGGGAGAGTGGCACAGGTAGAGGGAGAGTGACACAGGGAGAGGGAGAGTGACACAGGGAGAGGGAGAGGGTGACACAGGGAGAGGGTGACACAGGGAGAGGGTGACACAAGGAGAGGGAGAGGGTGACACAGGGAGAGGGAGGGTGACACAGGGAGAGGGAGGGTGACACAGGGAGAGGGAGGGTGACACAGGGAGAGGGAGAGGGTGACACAGGGAGAGGGAGAGAGAGAGAGAGAGGGGGTGACACACTCACAGACACACAGATACTCACTCTCACTCAAACACACACACACACACAGTCTGTCACTCACTCACACACACACACACACAAACACTCACCTGCACGGCAGTGGGCCCCCCACACGGCAGGAGGGGTCGCACATGGCAGCGGGGGCAGCACCGGGTGAGGGATTTCCCCTGCTTAGAGCAGGGAGTAGCTCCGGTTAGGGGATTTCCCCTGTTTAGAGCAGGGAGTAGCTCCGGTTAGGGGATTTCCCCTGCTAACATCTGAGCTGGCCATCAGAGCAGGAGAAGAGCAGGGCTGATGGATTGCCCGATGGGTGGGGGGGGGGCGGATGGCCCGATGGGAGGGGGGGGCGGATGGCCCGATGGGAGGGAGGGGAGGATGGCCCGATGGGAGGGGGGGAGGATGGCCCGATGGGAGAGGGGGGAGGATGGTCCGATGGGTGGGAGGGGGGGGGGAGGATGGTCCGATGGGTGGGAGGGGGGGGGGAGGATGGCCCGATGGGTGGGAGGGGGGGGGGAGGATGGCCCGATGGGTGGGAGGGGGGGGGGAGGATGGCCCGATGGGTGGGAGGGGGGGGTGACAGATGGCCCGATGGGAGGGAGGGGGGGGCGACAGATGGCCCTGCAGGGGCTTGAGGCAGACAGGCGTGGAAGGGCTGGCTGCCGGAAGGGGGAGGAGTGGAAGCGCTGAAGAGGGAGGCCACTGCTCAGAGAGCCGGAGGCGGGGTAATCTCCCCCAACAACATGAGCCCGCCTCCGCCTTATTTTTTTTTTCTCCAGCGCGAGCGCGGGAAAAGCAGCAGCGCGAGCGCGGGATATTTAAAAAACACATGTGTGCTGCTTGGGCCAATATTTACTCGCCCGGGGGTTAAATCCACCCGCCCCGGGCGAGTAAATATATATAATTGTCGAACACTGTATATATATATATATAGAGCAAAAAGAAGTGGCAGTTCCGTATGATGGGGTAGTAAATAGAGATTTATTAATTAATTAACCAGAGCAGTCAAATAGACCAATGTGAAATTGGTGTGATTAAAAAGCAAACATAAAACAAGTATTAGCAGTGTGCAGCAATGTTTAGGTGACATGCCGAGGATAATACACAGCGTGGTAACCATATAATGGTAAGGAGAAAATGAACAGTGGTGCTAGAGATGGATAATAGCAATGAACATAGCTGCTGACAGCCAAATGGATTTCAAAAAGGGGGAAAAAAGCCTGTAAGCACAAAATATATGCAGAACAAGGGGTTAACAATAACCCCTTGAACCTACAAGGCCGGCCTCACCGCTAGTAAATATAAAACCACACAGCAAGCATAGATAACACATGCACCAAATTGCCTAATACATGATGATGTCAAATACATATATTATATACATACACCGTAAATGCTGTTGGTATAATCAAGGCAAACCAGGCACAGTACCAAAAAGAGACTGTTAGTATGGGATCAACAATGGTTAACAGTTCACATCAGTTACCATAGTCCATGAGACCATCCATGCCACACTGTGATAGTAAAATGTCCAAAGGGTAAAGATCTTCCAATTGAGGGGTCCATCCGCAGGGAAGTCAGGGAAAAACAAATGCCCCAACACGTGTTTCACCTCCGCTTCATCAGGGGTCTTCAACATATATTTTGTGCTTATAGGCTTTTTTTCCCTTGCCTTGGGTATTAGGGGTCCATTAGTATATTCATAGGGGATTTCCCCTGTCTGATACATATTCTATCACAGGAGGATGTCAGGGTTTGTTTTAATATTTTTTGTATTTTATGTTTGATTATTTGTGCTGTTAAATAAATCATAATTTTCTTTGATATTTGTTCTGAGTATACTTGAGTGCTGAGTTGGGATGCTTTTCTTTTTCTTTTCATTGTTATATATATATATATATATATATATATATATATATATATATATATATATATAATAATTGGACACTGACACAATTTTCATAATTTTGGCTCTGTTCGCCACCACAATGGATTTGAAATTAAACAACTGAGATGCAATAGATGTGCAGACTTTCAGCTTTAATTCAAGGGGTTGAACAAAAATATCATATAAAACGTTTAGGAATTGCAACCATTTTAATACACCGTCCCCTTATTTCAGGGGTTCAAATGTAATTGGACAAATTAACACAATCATAAATAAAATGTTAATTTTTAATACTTTGTCAAGAATCCTTTGCAGGCAATGACTGCTTGAAGTCTGAAACGCATGAACATCACCAAACGCTGGGTTTCCTCCTTTGTGGTGCTTTGCCAGGCCTTTACTGCAGCTGTCTTCAGTTGTTGTTTGTTCGTGGGCCTTTCTGCCTTAAGTTTGTCTTCAGCAAGTGAAATACATGCTCGATCGGGTTGAGATCAGGTGGTTGATTCGGCCATTGCAGAATATTCCACTTCTTTGCCTTAAAAAAATCCTGGGTTGCTTTCTCAGTATGTTTTGGGTCATTGCCCATCTGTAAAGTGAAGCACCGTCCAATCAACTTTGCTGAATTTGGCTGAATCTGAGCAGAGAATATATCCCTATACACTTCAGAATTCATCCGGCTGCTTCTGTTTTCTGTCACATCATCAATAAACACTAGTGACCCAGTGCCATTGTAAGCCATGCATGCCCATGCCATCCCACTGCCTCCACCGTGTTTTACATATGTTGTGGTATGCTTCGGATCATGAGCCGTTACAAGCATTCTTCTTCTTCCCATCATTCTGGTACAGGTTGATCTTGGTTTCATCTGTCCAAAGAATGTTGTTCCAGAGCTAGGCTGGCTTTTTTAGATATTGTTTGGCAAAGTCTAATCTGGCCTTTCTATTCTTGAGGCTTATGAATGGTTTGCACCTTGTGGTGAACCCTCTGTATTTGCTCTAGTGAAGTCTTCTCTTTATGGCAGACTTGGATAATGATATGCCTACCTCCTGGAGAGTGTTCTTCACTTGGCTAGATGTTGTGAAGGGGTTTTTCTTTACCATGGAAAGGATCCTATGATCATCCACGACTGTTGTCTTCCGTGGACGTCCAGGCCTTTTTGTGTTGCAGAGCTCACCAGTGCGTTATTTTTTTCTCAGAGTGTACCAAACTGTTGATTTGGCCACTCCTAATGTTCCTGCTATCTCTCTGATGGATTTTCATTTTTTTTTGCAGCCTAAGGATGCCCTGTTTCACTTGCATTGAGAGCTCCTTTGACCGCATGCTGTGGGTTCACAGCAACAGCTTCCAAATGCAAATGCCACACCTGGAATCAACTCCAGACCTTTTACCTGCTTAATTGATGATGAAACAACGAAGGAATAGCCCACACCTGTCCATGAAACAGATTTTGAGTCAATTGTCCAATTACTTTTGGTCCCTTGAAAAAGAGGGGGCTACATATTAAAGAGATGTAATTCCTAAACCCTTCCTCCAATTTGGATGTGAATACCCTCAAATTAAAGCTGATAGACTGCACTTTAAGTCCATATTCATTATTTAACTGTAACTTGAATTTATTTTGGTACACAGCTGAAATAACAAAACTTGTATCAATGTCCAATTATTTCCGGACCTGTGTGTGTGTGTGTGTATATGTATATGTGTGTATATATATATATATATATATATATATACACAGAAAAAACAGTAGCGCTAGTAAGTGATATAAGTGAAATGTGCAAAATATTGTGAATAAACTGACTAAATAGTGTTAAATAAAATTATAATATACTAATGTGAGTGATAGATACTACACTTGTAATTGATATAATCAGTGACAGTTGGGTTGAGTTGGGACGCTTTTCTTTTTCTTTTCATTGTTATATTACTTCTAGTCCCTAGCACCGTTAGTGGTTATTATATTACTAATTTAAGTACTCATTATTTGCTTAGTCTGTTGCAGGCAGTTTGTCTTGTTGTAATATATATATATATATATATATATATGCAGCGGCCGTTATCTGATAATTTCACTTGTTGTATTCCTTTACACACCCCGTGTTGGTTCAAACGTTAATTCGTGAGTTTACTAGTGTTTTGATCGAGTGCAGAAAATTGCATTTTAGCGTTGTCTGCAATACCTTTGAGAAACTCAAGTGGGTGATCTCGAGTTGTCTTAAAAAATCTAACTGCAATTCAACCTGTCTTTTTTATTCCAGTACTTCAATTGTGTGTGTAATTGTAATTTGAAGATTCAAAATATGAGTTCATTCTGTATACTGTACAGTACATGGGAAAGAAGATTTTTCTGAGGCTCCTTATCTTTTAGTCATACAAAAATTCTCGAACTGTAGAAGATTTAAAATGTGACCACACACAACTAAAAGTATTTTTAACGAATTAAATGTTTTATTTGTACAGGATAATAATTTAAAAAAATACAACTTCGCTCTCCTTCCGAATGTAAAATATATAATCCGCACATGCGTTTGTTAAATTGGAACTTTGTTGAAACGCATATGCGTGTCATCACATTTCTGCGCATGCGTGTATGTAAAATTAGAACCTTGTTGAAATGATATTAGAGTTACATCGAACTTCATCCTTATCTTTTGGCGCTTGATTTCAAAGTTTAATTTCTGGAAACAAAAAATGATGCTATAAATTCCGGTAGAGCGCATGCATCAAGTCACGCTCTAGTGTGCATGTGTACAAGCATTGACGGGCTATGGCAGGCATACAGTACACTATACCAGGCTGCTCTCCCCGGCACCACATGCCACCCTACCCTGCTCGGCCCCGGCGTCAAATGATGCGCAAGGTCAAGTGACATCACGTTGCCATGGTAATTTGACCCTGGCTTACCATGACGATGCGTTGCTACAAGGGAAGGTACTGTAAGTGTATTATGGAGGCTTCATGCAAATTTAATTTAAATGCCTGGGTGGAGAGCGCGGGACCACTATAACTTTCGCACCTCCCCCATACAGAAAATCTAGCGCCTTCAGGGGAATTAAAGTTAATACTGTATAGTGTCTTATACTGTATTTACCTTCATTATAAACTTTGCCAAACGGATGGAGATGAGCCAAAGTCAGAGGTGTATTGTGCGTACAAGCTGGGGCCACTCATGTGGTCTGCATTATCTTTATCTTCATTATATACGTTGCCAACCAGGTGGAGATGACGCAATGTCAGGGGTGTACAGCTTTGTGCGTAACAGCCGTGATTCCTCTTGTAATCCGCATTATAGTTGACAGGTGCCTGCTGAAGCTAGTAATCAGGCGGGACCAGGTAGCAAGGTTGCTGCTCACCAGGTTTTCAATCATGGTCGACCCGTTATTGCAATAGTATTGGGAAGCCGGTTTGGGTACACTGCCGAGTCGAGAAGTACATACAGGTACTGTACGAATCTTAAATGGGTGAAAGCCGACCTTTCTTCTTTTGCAGTCTCCATGAGCAAACATACCGGCAAAAGCTGGGAGCACAGACCAATATCCTCTTGTACAGATATCTCCCAGAGGAGGGGCTGTGCGAAAAAAGCAATCACCATTTGTTAATTTTTGCCTTAGCGAATGCTTCCAGCCACGTTGGTTCGGTGAAAATGTGAAGAATTCATCATTTTCAATTATGTAATCGGAAATCTCTGCTAAAGTCGCCTTCTTATCTGTTCCATTAATTGCAGAAACTATGAGAAATGCGTAACTACATTGTGCTTTGGTATAAGGACTTGACATGATGTCCATTCAGCAATTGCAGGGATAGCAATGTAGAATAACGGGACAAGCATTATGTATACTGTGGAGATTTTAATGATGAACCAACTACATTTGATAACGTCTTCAGCGAGCAAGCTGATGATGGATGACTGTTGTGGCCACTCTTTTTATCTAGTTTTTAAACAACTGAAAATTGACTACACACAACTCACTGGTTGCCCTGTGCAAAGAGATTCACTTTTGCCATCTGGCGGAAACACGCAGAACTGCACCCAAACAAATCACAATCACATTTATCAAGGAAAAACAACAACGGTAAACATGCGTGTGAATGACAGGCTTCACGGAAGATTAACAAGTGAATGCCACGTGGAATACAGCAGACTATACGAAAACGGCGACGAGAAATGATCGATTAATGGCCGCTGCATCTGTGTGTGTGTGTGTATGTATATTGTAACACCATCACTGACCTCTAGGGGCTGAATAGGGCAGCTATAGGACTTTTGCAGCACACAGAGTTAATCTTCCCTAGAGAAAAGAAACAGCTGAAGCTAATCTAAGCTAATTTTCGCTGGAATCTGCTGTTTCAACCAATGTTTTACCTAGCTGAAGCTAATCAGCCTGGTTTGAATGAGGAAGTGTTTTAAAATATTGAAAGCTGCCATGCACAGTGAGAGACTGTTTTCCCCAGAGAAGGGGGGAGATAAAAGTACTCCCCAGCTGCGGAAGCTGGTTACAGAGGAACCTACAGAGGAGTTTCTCTGGGCTCAAGTGGGGCTGAGTTCCCCTAAGAAGAAGGATGACAAGGCCGTGCTGAAGCAGGGATATCTGCTCCAGAGGACTGGCAAACAGATGAGCAAAAACTCTTTTGTTATTGCCGTGTGCAAAGACTGTGTAGATTGTTGCATATGCCAGGGCATGTTTTAGCTGGGAACCAGTATTGTTGGCCAGCGGTCTTTAGAGAGGACTGAAGAAAAGTGAGTTAGTTTCCCTAACGGGAATAGGATTTAATTTTATTATTTGGTTTTCTGAAAGGGACGGTGGGCCTGCTGTATGATTTAATCCCTGTAAATAAACCCCTGCATAGAAAATACAGTGTTTCCGGCCTTAAATTGGGACAAAAGAGACTGCAGCGTGGTGTGGGCATCACAATATAATATATATATATAGTGCAGAAAATTGCATTTTAACGTCTGCAATACCTTCGAGAACCTCAAGTGGGTGATCTCGAGTTGTCTTAAAAAATCTAACTGCAATTCAACCTGTCTTTTTTTTCCCCGTACAGTACTTCAATTGTGTGTGTAATTGTAATTTGAAGATTAAAAATATGAGTTCATACTGTATACAGTACAGTACATGGGAAAGAAGATCTTTCTGAGGCTTCTTAGCTTTTAGCCATAGAAAAATTCTCGAACTGTAGAAGATTTAAAATGTGACCACACAACAAAAAGTATTTTTAACGAATTAAATGTTTTATTTGTACAAGATGATAAAGTAAAAAAAATACAACTTCGCTCTCCTTCCGAATGTAAAATATATAATCCGCACATGCGTTTATGTTAAATTGGAACTTTGTTGAAACGCATATGCGTGTTATCACATTTCTGCGCATGCATGTATGAAAAAAATACACACACTATATATATATATATATATATATATATATATATATATATATATATATATATATATTGTGTGTGTATGCCTTTTATATAGCACGTCACAGTAGTAATACATTTGACTATCATATAAATAACAAATAACACGTCATGGGAATAAGTGCATCAGACATAAAAGTAACAGTCCCATATCCGAAGAGCATACAATCTAATAGGTAGGGAGAACATACAGAGACAGTAGGATGGCATTCTGGTAAGTGCGTCTGCATGCGGCCAAGCTTTATGTATCATGTATAGTATTAGCCACGATAAGGATTGTATGAACACTGCTCACCTTAATAATCAAATGCTAAGGTAAAAAGTGGTGCATGGGATTATTAACAAATGGATAGGATTGGTCAAAAGGTGACCAACAAAAGGAGATCCCATAGGTTTGCACTCAACTAATATATAACTCTGAGTGTAGGTATATATATATATTAAACCTTATGGGTACCAGGAGGTTTAAAATAAAAAACAAAAAATTATTATTTATTAAATACTAATGGGTACACATCTAACAAAAAAAATACTAACATACAGATATGTAAATACAAGCAGTTTTCAACACATCTTTACTTCTGTGGATATAAGGCACTAACAACACAAACCGTATCTAATCCTAATGGGAATAAGTTGATATAGTATGGTCTACATGGTAATTAAACAATATATGTCCACGCAAACCATCTTCAACCACGTCACTCATACAGAGATCTACATACAATACCTAAGTATTCGACTCCAATATTATGCATCGCTAATCAATACAATCGGCTATATACTTAATAGCCACTCAATCAGTTTAATTTAACTGAGGCGGACGACCTAATTGGGTCTTCACGTTTACACTAAAACGCCCACAGCACCGCCCCCAGGAGGTGTATAAATACATACCATAGAGGAGATACATTACACTCCTCCCCCCTAGAAGAAGCGCCAAGAGGCGTGAAACGATCGTCGGGTGTTAGGCGACGCACAGACTGATGACGTCAGCCGGTTCTTTTCGTGGAGCGTGAGACGGAGCATGAGGCATCCCCGGTGATCCAAGAGCTACAACTCGGATATGGGTGATATACGGCGCACTGTTTACACACAGCATACTCATTAGAGTACTATCCCTCCACCATGAGGAGTATATAAACGAGGGATATTTAGCTGCTATTTGCTCAGTGACGCCAATCTGATAGTCCCTGTGATACAGAGGCTTGTGTGCACATAGGCTAATATAGCTAGTGTAACGGGTATTCCCCCCACCCAATCGCAAATAGGGTCTCCTAGGGGAAATGCTACTCTGGTTACAAGGCATAATAGTGTGGCGCACCTGCTGGCTTACAGGACTCCTGAGTCTCCCGCTTGATGGTATTATGGGGAAGGTCAGGACAGGCTTCTGGGGACATACCCAGTACGTACTCACGGTGACAGTGCCTCCATCTATTGCAGGCCCCAGGATATGGGGTGGAATCCCTGGAATAGAACGTCCCACTCAGGGATGAGAGATTCCAGTCTCACAAGCGCTTCTTTATAAATCAGGAACACTTTATTGCACCAACAGCATTCACTGGAACAGCATACACAGCAGTACAGGAACACAGTAACACAGCAGTACTTCTCAGAATGACCCTGGCCTTTCACTCCCAGTCAGGGCCCTGGAAGCAGGCCTAGCTCTTCCACTACCCCCTATCAGAGTAGTGGGAACAGTCTACCAGCCTCTCCCAGGGGGAGGGCCTCAAGTCTGCCAGGTCCCTGACAGCTCGGTTAGGTAAGACTCAGCTCCTCTCAGGGTAGGAGCAACTGACTCAATACAGGAAATGCAGATCATTAAGACAGATACAACAAGAGCCCGCCCCCGTCCCTTATTGGACACAGGCCTGACTGCACTGCTTTCTCTGCCTCACTGATCTGCAGTGAGTGGGGAGAACCCACCTTAACTCCTGGCAAACCTGCCCTTACCAGGTATTATTGCACAGAAGGAGGACAGAATAATAGCCCAAACCTACCAGGGCTATACTCTCCCTCTGGTGGAATCCAATGGTCCCCACTTGGACCTAAATTTGCGTGTCCATCCTGCAGGTGAACAACCTATACAAAACAAAATAACATGACATATTATTCACCAAAATACAGTGTTATTACATTTGCAGGTTATACACCCTCCTCTGGTGGTGACACAAACTAACTAGGATTACTCCCAACGTGGGGAATCCGCTACTAACAGTAATGCCTGGGGTCAGGTTCCTTTACTACCCTACCCTCAGGATATATATTTACTTGTACTAGCTATACCCTTTTTGGGTGGCCTGCGCACAGCATGGTCCACTGGGTTTAGATCAGAAGTACCATAACACTCTGGGTGGCATACTGGACACCTACAATCATCCCATAATTTAGACGTGGGTGCTAATGGTCGGAGAGGATCATGTCCATACACTTTCTCAAGGCATCTCCTGGAGATGTAAGGCACAATATGAACAACATCATTACCCAAATCCCCAGAGTCCTGAACCAAACCCACCCAGTCCTTGTAATCAGTGAATGGCTTGGGGACCCCATGTTCACCCAGTGACCCGTGGTGACTGTATCTGAAATCCGAACCAGATGGGACAGGGGCAATGGCAGGGGTAATGGGGCCAGAGACTGGGGCATAGGAAGCAACAGTGTCCGGGGCAAAGTCCTTGGCTTCAGCTAGGCCACGGCCTACCGCAGGGGACGTTGGCTGCTTGGACGCAGCCACGACAGGCCAGCGTTTCCCTCGGTCTACCACCCTGTAAATGTAGTGGTCCATTTCTCGCCTGGAGAGGGCGCTACTCACCGGAGCGGTCGCAGCACAGTCCCAGCCCGCTCCGGAGGTCGCCTTGTAAGTGACGTCATCCTCTCGCGAGGTCGCCTCATCTTGTGTCAGGTCCCGCACAGGAAGTACGCCATCCGCAGGACGGGGTACCGGGAGGTCAACGATGTCCTTCATGCGGAAGTAGGCACTAGGATGGGCCTCGTCTCCGGACTCCTCCAACGCAGCCTTGGTCGGGGCCTCTTCTAAGGCCTCCTCCATCGGAGCCTGCTCCACATCACAGATAAGTGGCTCTCTTCTTGCAGCACCGCTGTAGGGGTCCGCCGGTAGGCGCATCACCCCCGCTGAACTGCTATCACACTCGTCGGCCAACGAGGCAGGTAGGGACATCTCCGCAGGGGAATAACATTGGGGCCCCTCGCCGTCACTAGCGGCAATCGGCACGAAGCGGTCCCGCTTCTGCACCACCAGCGATAGCGATCTCCATCCTCCCTGGGCAGTCACAGTCTCTTCCGTGGGTTCCACCATCGTGAGTTCCGCCTCTGGAACCGGGGTGCACGGACCCCCTGGAACGTTTGTTGGGGCGCACGGGCCCTCCACATGGGTAGCATCGACATGGCCCACATTACATAGAATAACCGCTGGGTCATCAGGCTTTGCTGACACCAGAGGACCGTCTCTGGCCTCGTCAGGTTCGATCACCTCACCTGGTAGCATTTGGGTTGCGGTCTCTGGAACTGGCTCGGGCCTTGTCTCAGCCATCGGGGCTTGGTACACCCCAATGGTAGACATTAGCGGGCTAGACACAAGATGGCTTGCCCCATTCACAAAGAAAATAGCCCCCCAAATAAGGTCTTCTCCCAGGCATACACAGTCAGGGCCCAAACACCGCAAGCTTGTGATCCCATCAGTGAGTACATCCAGGAAACCTTCTGGCAGCGAGTAATAGGCAAAGTCCATATCGCCTGCTCTTACTTTATGTATACACGGGCACAAAAGAAAGGGGTAACTCACTCCTCTGGCCCGCCATGTTCCATCAGTCTGAGGTTGCGGCAGCTCGCATCCAGCTCCTCCTTCAGTTTGGGTAAAGCTCTGGGATTGTCTCTCATTGTGCCCCCTCCCTCTGGTGGAGATTAGAAGAGGGGCACTCGGTAGTAAGGCGTGACTCTGGCTTTCACTGTGACCCCTCCCTCTGGTGGAGATTAGAGGAGGGTCACTGGGTGTTACCTCATGATGTAGACTCTTCGCTGAGCCAGTCACTGGGCAGGGGGCCGCGGCTCCTGCTTTCGTGCCACTTCCTGCACATAGGCGGGCTCTAGCTTTCGCGCCAGACCCGGCCAAATCTCTGCAATTACTCTGCTCACAGTCTTTTTGCACGCAGCACGTGCGCCATCCAGACTCGGCGGGAACCGCCATTTTAGCTTCTTCGCACCGCGCGGTGCACTATCGCATATAGCAGCCGCCATCTTAGGTGAACCCACAATTTTCACTGTAGTGCAACCCTCACTGCTTGGCAGGGAACTCGCTCTCTTGTGAATACGGCAATACATGTAGCTTCTGGCAAGGGGTAAACTCAGCATACCCCAGGCTAGGCAAAACTCTTTCTTTGTATACTGCACACGATGACAGTCCATACACGTGCTCTGCGGTTCATAATCTGGCTACTGGCTAGTAGTACTCTGGGCTCTTCCCTGTGCAGTACTCGTGTCTCCCCCTCTTGGCTGCCAGTATCGTGGATCCTATCCAGGGGTCCCTCTTAACTGCGTTAACCAGGCCACCCCCTA
The DNA here is from genome assembly GCF_040206685.1 of Ascaphus truei. Taxonomy (NCBI): domain Eukaryota; kingdom Metazoa; phylum Chordata; class Amphibia; order Anura; family Ascaphidae; genus Ascaphus; species Ascaphus truei. The sequence goes on along the minus strand of NC_134484.1, from coordinate 275,978,709 downwards.
GGCATCCTGACTACCTGCCTCAGGTTTGACTAGAACAGCAATAACCTTGTCTCCAGACCTATTCACCCTTTAGGGCAGTCTAGGGCGTTCTTTGCGAGGTTTGTCGTTCTCCTGACTACCCCTAGACTTCCCCCTTTCAGCAGCACTTGTTCTGGAAGCATACTTTCAATCTTTCTGTTTTGCGTCGCTGAAAGCCTGTCCTGATTATCTCAGCAGCGCCTCCAAATGTAACGGGTATTCCACCCCACCCAATCTCATATGTAGTGTGGGTGAGTAGAACATGCAGTGTTACCGGTGTGGTGCGTATACCTGTCAGGCTCACAGGAGGTCTGAGCCTCCGCTAATGAGAGCCTGGGGTGAATCCTCTGGAACGAATCTTCCTTCAGCGCCTCCACCTATGTAGGACTCTAGGGAAATGTAGAATGACCCTAACATAGGAACCCACTCAGAAACCAGATACACCAGTATTAGGGATAACAGGTTTACTGAATGAACAAACAGTAATAAGGACAACTATTACATCATCTCTAGTACCATCACAACAGTATAACATCCCCACACGGTGCCCACAGCCCAACCCTTGTCCCGTGGTCAGCGCTGCCACTATGTGTTAATAGAATGTTATGATCTGTTGGTGCACTTGTAGAGTACCTGCCGAGTGCTCCTGCACTCGGGCCTGCAACTACTTCTCAAAGGATCTGTTGACCTGGATCCCGTCTGATCCGGTGCTGTGAATCTTTGCTTGGGGTCCGCCAGGGGTGATCCCACCCGGGAGATAGTCTTTATCTTTGAACACCGACTTGAGCCCAAGTCGCCTTATGGGAACTGCAGCATCCGCTGATCCCTATCTAACCTTGGCACTACATGACAGGGTCCCTAACCTAGGGCCTGTCCCTGATGTACCGCAACCTGAGGTGACTTGGGGAAACTTCTAGGGCCTGCGGGGTTAATAACCTGCCCCACTCCCTTATCTACCCAAGTCCCTAATCCTCCCTAACACTAGCTCCTAACTCACTAATCCTAACACTAACCCGCCTGCAGCCGACACAGTTCTCACAGTCAGCCTGCAGACAGTAACACACGCTGCACACACACTGCACTCAGTACACGCAGCGTCACATACAACACTCAACACAGCAACCTGGAACCCGCAGCAAACACACTGCACACACTGTGCCTATTTGCCAGTGCGCACAGCACTACCCACTGTGGCACTGCCAAACCTGCACCTTACATACACTAGGGGCGACCTCCCTATCTAGGGCCATCCCTTATCAGTTACCCACTACCCTGGTGGGGAGTTGGGGCCTACCTGGAGGGTGAGGGTACCTATCTGGATGCAGGAGCTGCACTCACTCCCTGCATCCTTCCTTCCCCTTCAGCTCCGCTGCTCCAACTGACGTGACTCATGCAAAAGCCCGGGAAATGTATCTCTTTCCTCCAGGGCAGTCCTACAGCCCTATTGGCTCCTATCAAGCACCTGGTGCCTGCCTCGCTATGCCTCATGGGAATTGTAGTCCCGAGGCCCTTACTATAACATTGGGGCCGCATGCGGTCCTCCCCTCTGCCTACACTAACCTGTAATGGCCGCCGCAACCTCTCACTAACTTCCCCTACTCTCGCGCGACTCTCCTGCGCCTTCCCTGCCCTCACGCAACTGCTCCCTGGCGCTAGGGTTCTCCCTGCGCATGCGCGACTATTTCGGGCCGCCGGGGACTCAATGCGCATGCGCGACCTGCCGCAACATGGCGGCGCCCTATCCGCCCGGCTCCGGGAGCGCCGGGAGACCTGAGATGCGCGTGCGGCCTTGGCAACCGGCCGCACGCGTCCCCGGCAACCCCCGAGCCGGGACCTGACCGCCCTCTCCCCTGCCACTGCCGAACGGAGCCGCCATTGGACGCGGCGGCCCCCGCGATCGGCAGTCAGGTGAGGGGGGTGCGGTAGCGCTGGGGAGACCTGGCTACACTCTCCCCCTGGTGAAACACCCAACGCCCTCGCTTGGGGAACGACATAGCATGGCACACAGTTATACAATGAAAAGGCAGTGCATATGTACAACTTATCAATGGTGACTTTAAACCCCAGGTTACAATGCATTTCACACCCATTAATACCTGAGACTAGCTGAGACCGTTTGTGGGGTGCCCCTACCAGATCAGATGGGGGTACCTCACTTTTGCGTCCGTGAGCCTCCCCCAGAAAAATTTCTTGGAGAGCACACTCTAAGGCGACAGTTTCTGGCTCTTCGCTACTTCCTCCCCCTGGTGGAAGGAGTAGCCCAGTGTCTCTGAAGCAGACCTTTACCCGGTCATCCGCGGCAGGGATGCGGTAGACCAGGAGGCCAGGACCTTTCCCGCGGTCCACCACCTGGCGAATGGCACGCTCCTTTTTGGGCGTAAAGGAGGCCAGTCTCCCTGGATCGTCCTTTACACAGTCCTTGTCCCTACGGACTTGTGAGGCTTCCACTGAGAAGCGAGCACTGGGAAATGTCTCGGTTTCACCTGGCAGGGGGGAAAAAGTAGACACCTTACCCCTGCGGTGAATCACGGGGGCCAACAGGTCCTCGGGGACGCTGTCAGTTCCCACCTTGGTGGTATCGGGACCTGCCCCCGGCACTTCTGGGGCAGTCCACTTACGCGCTGAAAACTCGGGAGCGTTGGATCCCAGTCCTGGGATCACTTGTGTCGGAGCACACGGGCTCACACTCCGCTCAGGAACCATAGCTTTGGCCTTCTTCACGGCCACCTCCATCGGAGTCTGTGAGGAACAAGGGGGTTCCTTACCACCCGGCTGGCTGACGATGGGCTTCCCTTCTTCCGGAAGGATCGGCGGTAGACACTGGTCCACTCTCTCCTCTGGACAGCTACCTTCTAATGAGGACACCTCCACCAGGACGTGATGCAGAGGGGAGCCCTTCGCCCTGGTGACCAGACTTAAGGAGCCATCATGCTCCACGGTCACCTGGAGGCTCACCCCCGACACCCCTGGGGCAGTCGACTCACCCTTGTCGGCGTTAGGTACTGGTCCCACGCCTAGGACCGATGGTACCTCTGTAGTAGGTCTGACGGACCATCGTAGGGCCCACGGGCCCACAGCAGGGTCCGCAACATCGGAATACACCTCTTCCAGGGTACACGGACCCACAGCAGACTCTGTATCCTCTGCATTACCGCTGGGGTGGTTCGCCGGTAGGCGCATCGCCACCGATGGGACTTCCACCTTTTCCCCGGAAGATATCATGACGGTATCCTCCGCAAGGTAGTCACCAGATTCTTCTGTAATACAGCCAGTGGTTGTGGGTACGAAGCTGGCGTGCTCCGGTACCTCCACTGCAGTTGCGCTCTTCTCTGCCAAGGGTTCACTTAGCTCCTTAGCTGACTCTGTAGGCTGGGGTACAATAGGCATCAAGAAAATTGCACCGCAGCAATCACATTTAGGTTCCCACGCCAGTGCTCCCATAGAACAGTCACAGGTGGGGCTAAAGCACTGTGTACACGGCTCCCCATCTACCTCGGTGATCCTGAAGTCTAGTGGCACTTGGTACATGACGGCTCCCTCCTCATAGGCTTCTTGCAAGCAGGGGCACAGTAGCATAAGGAGATCTATTCCTGGCGCTCGCCAGGGCACATACACATTAGGGTGTATCCCCTGACAGTCTATCTCATCCTCATCATAGAACAGAGAGTCTATCTCATCCTCATCCTTAGAGATCAGAGTGTCTATCACAGCGTCCACGTATGGTTGAAGATAACCGTGCTTGCTCCCCCTGGTGGAATCTAAAGGAAGGGCACTTTTTACAATGGATTGGTTTTCGCTCTGCACTGAGTCACTCACATCACAGGGGAGGGGCTCTGATTTTCGCGCCAAACCCGGACAGAATGTTGCGACATCTTTCTGTGCAGGCTTGCAGTCAGCAGCACGTGCGCTCTCCTGATTTGGCGGGAGACGCCATTTTGCTGGGTCGGCATAGACTAGGGGGTACCCTTCTGAGGGGCCCCCGGGCATGAACAGTGCGGACGGTGCCTCTGCCAGGCATATATCCTCAGTGTGAGTTACAACAAAAAGTATGGTTTTCCATGTGGACGTGGGATCTTTTTCCTCCTCTAAGACACATGCCCACGGCCACCCAGGAATTTTACACATACCCTCCCGGACCTTCATTGCGGGTATACTAGCGGGTATGCCTCCTACCGCCACTACCTGGCCAGGCTCCATATACTGCCGCAAAGCCCAGGCAAGGACCTCGTCTCCGGACTTTACAAACATAGCGACAAAAATAGGAACGGGACAATTTAGAAAAAATGGACAGGGCACCCCAGGTGTATCTCAGCAGTGCCTCCAATTGTAACGGGTATTCCCCCCACCCAATCGCAAATAGGGTCTCCTAGGGGAAATGCTACTCTGGTTACAAGGCATAATAGTGTGGCGCACCTGCTGGCTTACAGGACTCCTGAGTCTCCCGCTTGATGGTATTATGGGGAAGGTCAGGACAGGCTTCTGGGGACATACCCAGTACGTACTCACGGTGACAGTGCCTCCATCTATTGCAGGCCCCAGGATATGGGGTGGAATCCCTGGAATAGAACGTCCCACTCAGGGATGAGAGATTCCAGTCTCACAAGCGCTTCTTTATAAATCAGGAACACTTTATTGCACCAACAGCATTCACTGGAACAGCATACACAGCAGTACAGGAACACAGTAACACAGCAGTACTTCTCAGAATGACCCTGGCCTTTCACTCCCAGTCAGGGCCCTGGAAGCAGGCCTAGCTCTTCCACTACCCCCTATCAGAGTAGTGGGAACAGTCTACCAGCCTCTCCCAGGGGGAGGGCCTCAAGTCTGCCAGGTCCCTGACAGCTCGGTTAGGTAAGACTCAGCTCCTCTCAGGGTAGGAGCAACTGACTCAATACAGGAAATGCAGATCATTAAGACAGATACAACAAGAGCCCGCCCCCGTCCCTTATTGGACACAGGCCTGACTGCACTGCTTTCTCTGCCTCACTGATCTGCAGTGAGTGGGGAGAACCCACCTTAACTCCTGGCAAACCTGCCCTTACCAGGTATTATTGCACAGAAGGAGGACAGAATAATAGCCCAAACCTACCAGGGCTATACTAGCATACCGCCGAATTACACCATACAGACCTACACTATAGGGTCTATAGGCAGTGTCACTTACATATGGGACCTCCATGATTGTACTGTATGTATCCCTACTGCTATATACCCATACACCCCACCGTGTTTGCCGACCTACTCCGTTATCACTTTCTTTAGAGATTTTAGATTACTTTTAAATTAGATATATATTTTTTTGTTAGATGTGTACCCATTAGTATTTAATAAATAATAATTTTTTGTCTAGTATTAGCCACAGTGCTACTCGTATGCTTCTTTAAGCAAGTGTGTCTTAAGGTGGCTCTTAAAGGTGGATAGAGAGGGTGCTAGTCGGGTATTGAGGGGAAGGGCATTCCATAGGTGTGGGGCAGTCAATGAGAAAGGTTTAAGGCGGGAGAGGGCTTTTGATACAAAGGGGGTAGGGAGAAGACATCCTTGAGCAGAACGGAAGAGTCGGGTTGGTGCATAGCGAGAAATTAGGGCTGAGATGTAAGGAGGAGCAGAAGAGTGTAAAGCTTTAAAAGTGAGGAGGAGAATTGAATGTGAGATGCGTGATTTGATAGGAAGCCAGGAGAGTGATTTCAGCAGGGGAGACACTGAGACAGATTTAGGAAAGAGTAGAGTGATTCTGACAGCTGCGTTAAGGATAGATTGTAGGGGAGGCAGGAAGGCTGAAAAGTAGGTGGTTACAGTGATCGAGACTGGAGAGAAGGTGGGCCTGAGTCAAGGTTTTAGCATTTGAGTTACAGAGTTATATCTATCTATATCTATATCTATATATATATATATATATATATATATATATATATATATATATATATATATATATATATACGTGTGTGTGTGTGTTGACAAATAACCAAAAAATCTACTCGCCACACAAAAAAATCTACTCGCCACCTAGTACCAAACGTGTGCTGCTTGGGCCAATATTTACTCGCCCGGGGGTTAAATCCACTCGCCCGGGGCGAGCAAATGTATAGGTTTGTCGAACACTGTATATATATATATATATATATATAAATGGTTTTTGAGGCAAAAAGTGACACTGTGTGCTCATTTGCATGTAATTTCCCAGAATCCCTTGCTGCAGTGGAAGTGATGTATGCTGGGTGATAATGGGGAAAGGCGGGGTTGCAGACCTGCCTAAGACATGCAGATGAGCATACAGTTGTATTTGCATATATATATATATATCTTATTATATATTTGTGAAAGCACTGTATGCCTGTCTGCATCTTCCTGTGTCCCTAGGGGAAATCTCATTGGTCCCTTGGGCCGCCTGCCCCCACACCTCTCATTGGCCTGAGGCGGAGTGACGACACACACACACACACACACACACACACACACACACACACACACACACACACACACACACACACACACACACACACACAGTTGCTTGGCCTCACTCTCCCCCGTCAGTTGGACCGCAGCTCACCTTCCACACCCCCCCCTCCTCTCCCGGTGCCCCTCCTCTCCCGGTGCCCCTCCTCTCCCGGTGCCCCTCACTCTCTCCCCCCTCCCCACCTCACCCAAATCCCCACGCTCCGCAACATCCCCAGCCGCACCATCACCCTCACCGTGCGCCGGCTCCTGGAGAGAGGGGAAGCATGGCCCTCCTGCTCAGCAGCAGACTCCAGGCTCCTCCCCCCTCGCTCACAACGAGGAAAAGCATGGCCCGGGCCTCCTGCACTCCCCCTCACGTGCGCCGGCTCCCGGAGAGGGGAAGCGCGGCCCTCCTGCTCAGCAGCAAACTCCAGGCTCCTCCCCCCTCGCTCACAACGAGAAACGGAGGGGAAGCGCGGCACGCCCCGGGCCTCCTGCACTCCCCCTCATGTGCGCCGGCTCCCGGAGAGGGGAAGCGCGGCCCTCCTGCTCAGCAGCAAACTCCAGGCTCTTCCCCCCTCGCTCACAACGAGGAACGGAGGGGAAGCGCGGCGCGGCCCGGGCCTCCTGCACTCCCCCTCACGTGCGCCGGCTCCCGGAGAGGGGAAGCGCGGCCCTCCTGCTCAGCAGCAAACTCCAGGCTCCTCCCCCCTCGCTCACAACGAGGAACGGAGGGGAAGCGCGGCCCGGGCCTCCTGCACTCCCCCTCACGTGCGCTGGCTCCCGTTCGGAGGGGAAGCGCGGCGCGAGCCTCCTCACGTGCACCGGCTCCCAGACGGAGGGTAAGCGCGGCGCGGGCCTCCTGCCACTCTTGCCCCCCCGCCAGCTTCCCGAACTCACCTCCTGCTCCAGCCAGATGCCACGGGGTCAAGGTAAGTCACCCACCGTCTCCCACCCAGTCACCCACACACCCACCCAGTCACTTTCACCCAGTCACCCACTTTCACCCAGTCACCCACCCACTCAGTCACCCACCCACTCAGTCACCCACCCACTCACTCAGTCACCCACCCACTCAGTCACCCACCCACTCACTCAGTCACCCACCCACCCACTCACTTAGTCACCCACCCACCCACTCACCAAGTCACCCACCCACTCACTTACTCACCCAACCACTCACTCAGTCACCCACCCACTCACTCAGTCACCCACACACCCACCCACCCAGTCACCCACACATCCACCCACCCAGTCACCCACACACCCACCCAGTCACTTTCACCCAGTCACCCACTTTCACCTAGTCACCCACTTACTCAGTCACCCACCCACTCAGTCACCCACCCACTCAGTCACCCACCCACTCAGTCACCCACCCAATCACCCACCCATTCAGTCACCCACCCATTCAGTCAGTCACCCAGTCACCCACCCATTCAGTCAGTCACCCAGTCACCCGGGGGAAGCCCAACCCTGTTGTCCGCCCCCCCCAAAATTACATCCCGGGCAACGCCGGGTCTATCAGCTAGTATATATATTTGCATGTCATTTCCCAGAATCCCTTGCTGCAGTGGAAGTGCTGTATGCTGAGTGATAATGGGGAAAGGCGGGGTTGCTGACCTGCCTAAGACATGCAGATGAGCATACAGCTATATTTGCATATTTGCTTTCCTGTGGAGGGTTTTTGTCACTTTTTTTACTCACCATAACTTAACTCAGTATTATATATATATATATATATATATATATATATATATATATATATAGCAGTTTGAAAAAACCACATGCACTCCGTCTGGATCAACAAAATACTGGGTGCAAATCCTATAAAATAATGTAGGCAATACGATACCGCATCAAGATGAAATATCAGAGGCAGCACTCCAAATGGTAGTCAAAATATTGTATTGAATCAACAAGACATCATTCCAACGTTTCGGTCCACAAACGGGACCTTTATCAAGGTGATGTGATTTACAGAGTGAGAACGAACACACATATATACCTAAAAACCCATTAAGTGTACAGGTGCAAGAAATAATGAACTTAATCACTCCTCCCATCCAAGTTGTTTAACCCCTTGTGTACCTGTCAGCAACTCAGCGGTTGCTGCAGCTCTGGAATACCTGCGTGTATCTGACACGCATCTATGGTTAATGGAACGCAAGGAAATCTCCATTAAAAACCAATTGCGTTTGCGCAAGGTTTCGAACTCTCAAAGTACATAAAACAGCCATTATTTTACTATTTAAATGCTAGCACACTTAGGAAATACATCTATGCATGTTAGGAAACAGTCACATATATAATGCAGCCATCCAAAAGGATCAGGTAAGTGAGGAATAACGAGGCTGCAAAAAACGGAACCAACTGCGCGTGCGCGAACCGCCGAGGGGTGTAAAATAAATGAATAACTAAAGAGTCTGTTCCTTAAAGGGACACGCACCTCCTGCAGCCAACTGCGCATGTGCGACCATTAGATTAATGCCAACAGTCATAATAACTGCCACGAACTATAGAAACAGCACTCATAGGTGATGAAGACATGTTTGCACCACCAAAAATCATCAAACCCCTGATAAGCAACATTAGGGAATACATGGATCTAAACAAATAGCACTTGAAAAAAAGCACCTAAGGTGATGGTAAAAAAACACCATAAAATGTGAACATACATGATGATGTATACTGACAAGATATATAAAAAATAAATAAATGAAGTACACAAATCATTACTGCAACATGCTGTGGCAATAGATATGGTTAATATAAAACCATATAAATCTCTGATGGAGATTTAAGTATCATAAAGTGATCTTTTTGCCATGTCAGGCCCATAATCTATCTATTAATGATTACCTTCACAAACCCAAAAGGAAGGGAGAGGTAGCTCATGACCATGCCTAAATCAATCTTTATCAGATAATAATTTAGCACGAGTTTACTGGCTGTCAGTACAGCCAAATGTGAAGCATAGAAGAGCATCATAGGTCTAACCGTTAGTCTTAATTTATGAAAATGGTATATAATCCAAAAATAGACACAGCCTACAATATGTTTACCACTATTGATCAAAGGAACTGTAGTGTAAATACAAGGTGCATATGTCAAAAATGACGGCAAATACATATAAACCATCAACAGATAAGGTTCTGCCAAAACATGCTGAAATATAGTATGCACATTGTTGATCCTGTGAAGGGTAAGACGATAATGCATAATATGCACATAAACAGTCGGAATAGCAAATGCTGAGGTGTCCTGTAGACTCCAATCCTGGGGACGAAAAGTCACCTATTGCAGATGAGTCACTACCTTGACAAATCGGTTATAAGAAGCAACTAAGTTGGAACTCCTCGTTTAACCCTCGAGGGCTCAATGTGTCCAAATTGTAAATGGTTCTTGCTTCAAGTTGCAATAATGCTCTATTACGGTCTCCTCTTCTGGGAGATGCCTTGACCTGTGCAATTGGCATGCAACGAAGGGTCGCAAGGCTATGCTTCATTTCCTTGAAGTGACGAGCCACTGGTTGCTGGGTTAAATCCTCCTTGTTGTCAGCATCTGATAAAGCCTTCCTGATGGCAGATCGATGTAGGCTCAGCCGTTCCTTCAGCATGCGGATCGTCTTGCCTATGTAGTATAGGCCACATGGGCACCTGATGAAATATACCACATACTTAGAGTCACAGTTCAAAAATTCCTTGATTTTAATGCGATGTCCACGATGGGGGTGTGGATAGGATTTTCCAAGCACCATGTATTGGCAATTTACACATCCCCGACATTTAAACACACCCACAGGTTTATTCAGCCAGGATGGATTTTTCACATATTTAGAACTTGGATCAGCTTGAGTAAGGAAATCTCCCAAGTTACGACCTCTCCGATAACAGAAGCGAGGCGGATCTTTAAAGGATTGTCCAATTTGTTTATCCTTTGCTAAAATATGGGTGTGTTGCAAAATGCTCCGTTTAATAAAGCTAGATGCTGTCGTTTATGTGCTCTTGATATTAAAGCGGTTATCGCATGCCTGTTTTTGTTGTGGTTTCAATAAAGTGGATCTTTGTATGTTCTTTGCTTTTTGTAGTGCCAAAGTCACATCCTTATTGCTGTATCCGCGTTCCAGAAAAGAGTCTTTCATATCATCTAGAGCCACCTCAAGTCTTGAGGGATCGCTTGTTATTCTTATGACCCTTAAGAACTGTGAAAAGGGTAAGCCTTTTTTCATCGGTGCAGGATGGTGACTTGATGCTAGCAATAGCGTGTTTTTATCCGTAATTTTTTTATATATCCTTGTCGCAAAATGCCCGTTTGCCTTATAGACCACTGTGTCAAGAAAAGATACCTCTATTGTACTAATATTCAATGTAAAGCGTATAGTTGATGGTATATTATTCAACATGTCAACAAAGGCTAGTAACTCCTGTTCTGACCCTGACCAGAGAAAAAACAGGTCATCAATGTAACGAAACAACCTTACAATGTGTTGGCTATATAACCGATTCCCAAAAAAATGTTTCTGTTCGTACGAATCCATGAACAGATTCGCGTACGATGGGGCCATGTTGGACCCCATCGCTGTACCCATGAGCTGTAAATAGAAGTTGTTTTCGAATTTAAAGTAATTTTTGTGTAAAATTACATCCATGAGTAACAGCAAAAATTCTATGGGAGGACCACAAGATGTAGCGCATTCTAGGAGGTGTTCCCTGCTTGTATGTATACCGTCAATATGGTTAATATTAGAGTACAAGCTTGCAACATCCATGGTAGCCAAAATTGTCTCGTCTGAAACATCAGTGAAAGTACTTAACTTGTTAATAAAATCAGTAGTATCTTTAATATAAGTACTCATTTTGGCTACCATGGGTTGTAGAAAAAAATCTACATATTGGGAGAGGGGATGAGTTAGTGACCCCCTGGCCGAAATGATAGGCCTACCTGGTGGTGATGTGATAGATTTATGTATTTTCGGTAAGATGTATATGACTGGAGTAATGGGATAGGGTTGTGTAAGAAATGTACTGGTCTCCTCGGAGATCCATCCATTTGTGAGGCCCAGATTGATAATGGAATCAATTTCCCTTTTATAACCTATTGTTGGATCCATGGTTAACAATTTGTATTGTATGTTAACCCCAAGTTGGTTCTCAATTTCTTTTTTGTAATAAGTATAGGGCATAACTACCACCCCCCCTCCCTTATCCGCTGATCTAATAATGATCTCTGTGTTTGTTTTAAGAGATTTAATAGCTGCATGTTCTTCCCTGGACAGATTAGAGAAACTAGTTTTGTATTTTTTAAGTTTTTCTCTAGTATCTAATTCTACCATATGCATAAACGTATGTATACTATGGTTATGTGTTTGGGGGTCAAAAACACTGCGAGGTTTAAATTTACCAGCATAATCAGTGGAATCAGTATTAGCCACATTGGTGGTGGTTTTACTAAAAAAATCTTTTCGTTTTAGTTGCCTATTTAGTCGATATAAATCAATTTCCCAATCAAAGGGATCTTGTTTGAAGGTGGGAATAAACGATAATCCTTTATTCAAAAGACTAAGTTCAGCTGGTTGAAGTATGTAATTGGACATGTTAAAAACTACACACCCTAGGTCTTGTGTTTGTTTGTGCCCCTGGATGTTGTCTGCCTTAAGGGATACCTTGTGCTTGTGTCCACCCCTTCTTGTTTTGCGCCTGACACGCCTGGTTTGGGAATGTGGGGGGGGGGGGGGTTTCCTTGTCCTAAAAAAGAGGACGACCCAGCTACCAAGTTATCCTGACTATCAGAAGCATCAGTGTCACTTGTGTTACAAGTGCCACTAGTGGCTGGTGTTTTTTTGTGTTTAGAAAAAAACCTTCTTTGTTTGCCCTTAGATTGTTTGGGTTCATTAATGCCTAGCAACCATCTATATACGCGTCTATCTGTGTAATCTGCTTTTACCACTTTTAGTTGTTCCCTCTTATATTTAATCAAATTATCACGGTGAATATCAATAGTGTTTTGGATATTTTCTAGCCAATTAGTGGACGTATCTGTGTCTAAGGTGTCACCATGTTGTTGTGTGATTGTATCAATGTCGTTTCTGATTTTGATCAATTCCTTACTTGACTGTTCTATAACTAGGATCATTAAATCGAAGGAACATTTATTGAGGATACCAATCCACTTCTTACAAAAAGTGGGGTCCCCCCGGCCAATGGTAGGCTGATTACTCACTCGGAAGCCCCTAGGAATGAGATCCTCCTTGTGGTAATGCGAAATGGTTACACCATGTAAATAAAAGTCAACTTCTTTTTTCTTCAATTTAACAAGATCATTGAACACATCAGAAGGTTTGTCAGGTCCAAAAACGGCTGCAATGTCATCAGTATATCTAATTTGTGCAATTTCAGTATCGCTAAAACTCACAGTCTCTGAGATCCCTGAGAATATGCCAGTAACATCATCAAAATCCTCCATGAATCACCAATAAATGCGTCAAAAGTCACCCACCCATTCAGTCAGTCACCCAATCACCCACCCATTCAGTCACCCACCCATTCAGTCAGTCACCCAGTCACCCACCCATTCAGTCAGTCACCCAGTCAACCGGGGGAAGCCCAACCCTGTTGTCCGCCCGCCCCAAAATTACATCCCGGGCAACGCCGGGTCTATCAGCTAGTATATATATATATATATATATATATATATATATATATTAAACCCTCCATGTTGCGGGGTCTTGTGTCCCATATTAAGGCAGGAAACTTAGTATTTCTTTATTCAGGGTTTATTTACAGGGGTTAAATAACACAATGATAGGCTCACCACCCTTTTTAGGAAAAACAAATCATAAAAACAAAGCCTACTCAAATCAGGAGACTGTCTAAACATCAGCTCCCTCTCTGAGTGTCGCTGGCCAACTAAACTGGTTCTCGGCTTTAAACAACCAACCTGGTTAGCAACAATATATACAGTCCTTAGACACCCAAATATACATTATTTAGTCCTTATCGGTCCCACAAAAGTCCAGGAAATCCCTTTGGATCCAATATCCTGGACAGGACAGCCCTGGTTCCACAGCAGACTTTCACGTCCTTGTTTCTTCCTGGAGGTGCCACCTAGGCAGTCCCAGCAGGTTCTGCAACCAACATCCTGCAAGCCTAGGGGCTTGTGCCAGCCATCTTCCTCCTGGCTATCGAAAAGTCATTTTCTCTCCCCCTTCTCTGGTGAAAGCAGTCTGCCTCTGTGTGCAGCTCTCTCTGTCTTTTACACTCCTGCTCACGCAGGAGACCAGGCTGATTAGCTGATTTGCTGCAACTGCAACAAGCCTCTCCAGGGGAGGTTAACTCCCTGTAGACTGGAAAGCACACTCGCTGCACCACTCCAGCCCATACAGAGACAGTGACTGTATCACAATATATATTTCATTTCCCCATTGTATCACATGTGGTAGTTAACTAAGCGCATCGCGATTAACATTTAATTATCGTGCACAGTAACATTTGACTGCAATGGAAACAAAAAGAAAACAGCGCACAACGCCAAATAGTGAAGCAAGTAATAATATATATTATAATAATAAAGGGGTAATAAATCTGCGTACATCAAGTTGATAAAATATGTGCATTTAGTGTATATCACACTGGTTTACCACTCCGCAGCTGTAAGCAGGAAGGTCTGGTACTTGGCTTTCTCTGCAGGAGCCTCCGTGGTGGTTCTGGGGCATGGGATCCTTCCTTCACTCCTCTCCGGCAGGACGTCACTCTCAAGGGGGTTCCCTTTAAGCAGCCTGACTTCACTGCAGGTTCAAATGCTCAGTGGGACCGATCCTCATCCGGCGATATGCCGCCTTTGGGGGAATTTCCCCTAGAATAACTCGTCTCTCCTGTAAGGATTCACTGCTCGTCACGGCCACTTAGATATCAAAGCAGTCCAGAGCCGTTGGAGTGGCTCAGCAAACAGTTCCGCTGTGCGGACGCCAGACCGCAGCTAGCAGGGGCTCACTCAGCGTGCCACGATGCCGCTCCGTCACGTGGTGTAACGTGATGACGTCACAGTCTCCGCAGCAGTGGAGAAGACGATAGGGGGGAGGGATAGAAGTCCCTAAGAGTCTCTCAATAGCTCGAACAGCTCAAATAGCACAAAAACAGCTTAAAGAATACTGATAACAGTGCGGATCCAATGAATGTAAATTAGCAAATTAATGACATAGATTAATAACATCCAACGCGTTTCGTAGATCTACGAAACGCGTTGGATGTTATTAATCTATGTCATTAATTTGCTAATTTACATTCATTGGATCCGCACTGTTATCAGTATTCTTTAAGCTGTTTTTGTGCTATTTGAGCTGTTCGAGCTATTGAGAGACTCTTAGGGACTTCTATCCCTCCCCCCTATCGTCTTCTCCACTGCTGCGGAGACTGTGACGTCATCACGTTACACCACGTGACGGAGCGGCATCGTGGCACGCTGAGTGAGCCCCTGCTAGCTGCGGTCTGGCGTCCGCACAGCGGAACTGTTTGCTGAGCCACTCCAACGGCTCTGGACTGCTTTGATATCTAAGTGGCCGTGACGAGCAGTGAATCCTTACAGGAGAGACGGGTTATTCTAGGGGAAATTCCCCCAAAGGCGGCATATCGCCGGATGAGGAGCGGTCCCACTGAGCATTTGAACCTGCAGTGAAGCCAGGCTGCTTAAAGGGAACCCCCTTGAGAGTGACGTCCTGCCGGAGAGGAGTGAAGGAAGGATCCCATGCCCCAGAACCACCACGGAGGCTCCTGCAGAGAAAGCCAAGTACCAGACCTTCCTGCTTACAGCTGCGGAGTGGTAAACCAGTGTGATATACACTAAATGCACATATTTTATCAACTTGATGTACGCAGATTTATTACCCCTTTATTATTATAATATATATTATTACTTGCTTCACTATTTGGCGTTGTGCGCTGTTTTCTTTTTGTTTCCATTTCTTAGAGTGTGTGGGGTGCTGAGCCACCCCTAATGTTTATAGCAGCAGACGCCTTTATCAACCACACGGTTATGATATAATTTTATTATCTTATCACTTATTCACTGTGGTATTGTGGTTTATTTCAATATTTTATGGTTTAGTCACTGCACTGTATCCATATATATGTAAAAGTTAGATAGTAGCGCACAGTTTATTTTTGTTTTTTCATTTGACTGCAATGTTGATGACCTTGGTCATAACATTGCTGTAGTACTACCCGTTTAATATTTTTTTTTACTGGATGCGACATTAACTCTGGTTTAACAACGTTTACTATATTTAAGCCTTATTGCATTGGTTTTAGATTTTGACATTACACAAGACGCACACAAGTGCATTAGCTTATTTACTGGACATGGATCTTTTGGATTTAAGGTAATGGTTGTTTTCTAAATTAAAATGTTGGTGAGGGACTATTTTGTTTGTCCAAGGACGGTGTATTTGTGTGGAATGAAAGAGATGCATTGAATATGTCTCGGGAAATTACTGGTTGCATGGTTATACTTGGTGCTATATAGAAATGTGCACACTGTGCTAGATGACCAGTATATACACGTGGTGTGGACTGCGTGGGACTGAATTCTAATGTGTCTAACAAAGACAATGGTTGTGATGTTTGCTTAAGTTCAATGCAATTTTTAAGAACCAAGATACAGGCTTGTATGGTTCTTGAGGATGAAGGCGGGATGTTACAACAAAGGACTTTTACATATAATATTTATAATATAATTTACAGTTTTTAGAATTAACCAAAAATGTCAAAATATGAAACATACCATTCATTATACAGTAATACTGACCAATGTTCTGTCAGGTGTCGAAATGTGCTGTGGCATATTACACAATACTAATGGCAGGCGATATTTAAAGTGCGGATTCCTGAGGACCGAGAACGACAAAACGCGTTGAATCCACATCTGCATTCAGTACGAGTGATCCTGGCAACCGGAGACATAGCGTTACAGCATTTCCACCCTCACTGCTGCTCATACCGGAAGTGACGTATGCGGATGAGCGGAGTACACGAGCCGGTGACTAAGTGTAACGATCGTGCTCGCCACAAATCTGGACTGGACCACGAGGCTGAGGTGGGGATAGGTGAGCACGAACCTGAGACCACAAAGCCGGGTCCGGATTGCGGATTCTGTCGTCGTGGGTAGCCGGGTTGGGGTTGGAGAAGGCAGGGTAAATGTTATCTAGGCTGGGGTCAAGGCAGGTGGCACTGGAGCGATGGTCGAGGACACGGGCTGGGGTCGGCATCAGGAAGACTTCGGCGTAGAGCATCAGCGTTGGCGCATCAGCGAAGGCGCTTCAGCGCAAGCAAAGGTCTCTGGAACAGAGCAGCTACAATGCAGGGGAGCCAGCCCAGATGCTCCAGTGCGGGAGGACCTCAGGAAGAAGGAAGGCTTCAGCATAGAGCTTCAGCATAGGCGCTTCAGCACACGTGGGCCAGGCGGGCCAAGCAGGGTTGTTTCTGATAAGCACAGAGGCAGAGCAGGAAGTGATGAAGGCCTCTGGATGCAGGGTATGCAGACAGGCCACAGGAAACAAGAAGCTGTAGTGCTGGGGATCCAGCGCTTCAGCACAGGAACCGGAAGTCCCAAGGTAGGCCAAACAGAGATGCTTGTAGCAAGCACAGGTTACCAAGAATACAGCAATTCCAGAATTATGCTCAGCCACTTCCTGATGAAAGGGCTGAACCTAAATAGCACGTGCAGCCAATAGGGACAGAGCTGCATAGAAAGCAGCATGAAGCAGACTGCAGTGTCATTCCAGAACCAGATGATTCCAATTGCCCAGTACAGGGGGGATATGCCTGGAAGCCCTATATCCTTGTAAGGGTGAGTTCCAGCAAAAGCCAGGACCGGAACCCTTACACTAAGACGCCAAGGGATGTGAGTGCATTTTATCTTTCATGTTGCAACTTATGAATACAATTTCTAGATATACCAGACTATCTGAGTCTTTCTTTTCTGTATGGAATCGACCTGGGGAGGAACATTTCTCGTCTGGGTGATCTACTGTATACCGTGGTCTACAACTGTCATTGATCCATTCAGAGAGAGAGTCTCTGATAGGCGTTGTTTCTTGGGATAAGGTGTGAGTTGAATTAACCTACTGTATAGTCCCTTATACTCCACTTGTCTGAATATTGGTTGCACTATGTTGTGTTTTTTTATTTCTTTCATGGAAATGCTGTGAACCTCTTGCACTCCCCTTACTTTTACCTTGACCTATGTCCTGTCAGGTGTCGAAATATGCTGTGGCATATTATACAATACTAATGGCAGGCCATAATTAACCACAAATAACTTTTTATTATTATTTGGCATACTTATATACTTAAAAGTTCATTGGCAAATATGAGACTACAATATAAAACTTTCCACAATGGGGCAGTATTAGTCCTTTAAATATAATGAGAGAGTGAGTGAGAATGCACTTTTGATATAGCTATTGTTTTGTTTTATATTTTCTCAAGTCCCTT